>NC_058520.1:370779293-371069293 GCF_904849725.1 Hordeum vulgare subsp. vulgare | reverse complement strand
AACCAAGGTTCTTATGCCATTTTGAGCTTATTATGGTATTTTGGAGCTAAATGGGCTAATTTTTTCATTGTTGGGTTAATTAAAGCAAGGATAATATGAAAGAGGAGAAAAAATAGGAGGAGGAGGAGAAGAAGAAGAAATCAAGAAGAAGGAGGAGGAGGAGGAGAAGGAGGAGGAGGAGAAGGATAGAAGGTCCTTGGCCTTCTCCTCCTCCTCCTCCTCCTCCTTCTTCTCTTCTTCTTCATCTCTTCTTCTTCTTTCTTTTCATTTTGCCTATTTCTTCTCCTCTTCTCCTCTTGTTGGAGCTAAATTACCTAATTATGTCTTTTTTGAGCTAAATATTCCAATTATGTCATTTTAGAGGAAAACAAGCTAAGTATATAATATTCATGAGCTAACCAAGGTTCTTATGCCATTTTGAGCTTATTATGGTATTTTGGAGCTAAATGGGCTAATTATGTCATTGTTGGGTTAATTAAAGCAAGGATAATATGAAAGAGGAGAAGAAAGAGGAGGAGGAGGAGAAGAAGAAGAAATCAAGAAGAAGGAGGAGGAGGAGGAGAAGGAGGAGGAGGAGAAGGATAGAAGGTCCTTGGCCTTATCCTCCTCCTCCTCCTCCTCCTCCTCCTCCTTCTTCTTCTCTTCTTCTTCATCTCTTCTTCTTCTTTCTTTTCATTTTGCCTATTTCTTCTCCTCTTCTCCTCTTGTTGGAGCTAAATTACCTAATTATGTCTTTTTTGAGCTAAATATTCCAATTATGTCATGTAAGAGGAAAACAAGCTAAGTATATAATATTCATGAGCTAACCAAGGTTCTTATGCCATTTTGAGCTTATTATGGTATTTTGGAGCTAAATGGGCTAATTATATCATTGTTGGGTTAATTAAAGCAAGGATAATATGAAAGAGGAGAAGAAATAGGAGGAGGAGGAGAAGAAGAAGAAATCAAGAAGAAGGAGGAGGAGGAGGAGAAGGAGGAGGAGGAGAAGGATAGAAGGTCCTTGGCCTTCTCCTCCTCCTCCTCCTCCTCCTCTTTATGTCTTTTTTGAGCTAAATTACCTAATTATGTCTTTTTTGAGCTAAATTACCTAATTATGTCTTCTTCGAGCTAAATTGGCTAATTATCTCATTTTAGAGGAAAACAAGCTAAGTTTGGAGGAGAAACTTACCGTGGTGGTCATCAAGGAGGAGAAACACCACGGTTGCTCGCGCCGGCTTCGTTTGGAGACGGTTGCCCTGGAGAAGGGTCGTGCGATGCCGCTCGGGAGTTATTCTGCAGAAAAGATATTTTGCAATGTCTCAGTTAGCATGATGACACTCAATTATTAATACTAGTTTATAATGAAACTCACCGTGCCAATCGAAGAGAAGACGGGCATCGGCGGAGGGACTTGACCGCTCTTCTCGCATAGACCCTGAAGAGTGGGTCATATTAGTTAGTATTGAAACAGACATTACACACATGATTTGGCTAATGTGAAAAAAATCATACCACAAAAAGCTCGTACAGGGCCCGTTGACCCGCCTCATTCCGAGCCCTCTCCTCCTCAAGAAATCGTGCCGTGCTCTGGTCCCTCTCATCAAGAGCAGCCTCAAGAGTAGCCTGGCTTGCCAATCTCTCTTTCTCAAGAGCAGCCTGGTTTGCCGCTCTCTCTTTCTGAAGAGCAGCTTGAAAAACCATTCCTCGTTACCACAGTAATGATCTATGGTGACACACATAATGAAATGGATGAAAGTGTTCTTAGTCCGTACAACTAACCTCGATCGCAAGTTCGACTGGCCGTGGACGACGCGTTATCTCAGGACAGTTGCTCGACTGGCGCGCCTTGATCTCCGGAAGAGTGAGTGGACAACGTATTATCCCATCTCCAATGGCTATCGAGCCATGGGGCCTCCCGCCACCAGATATCATCACCAGCTCTGGATCCAAAGGTTCCTGGCTAGGGTTAAAGTCATCCCCTTTCGTAGCCTTCCCCGCGTCCCTGTATGCCACGAGCTTCTGGTGGGATGATATGTTGGTGAAGTTACTGGGATCATCCAGGTCAGACTCAGAGAATGCCTGCGCCTTCTTGTACGAGGCAGTATGGGCCATGCCATAAAGGTCGTACAAGTGTGGCATCTCAGTCTTATTGTGATGCGCCTAAAAGAGAGGAACAAAATATTAGCATAAGAATGAATTGCATGAATCATGAAGCAAATCACATACCCAGTTTCGTCCAAACTGAAGTAAGTTGGCGCTGCCTTGATGGTGTGGCACACCAACCATTTGGCTACGCCGATCCTTCGCATTATCGTGGACGGCTCGCCAGCTGCCTGTCCACCACTCATTAACCAACGCCTCCCAACAATCCATCTTATCCGCAGACCATCTCGGGGGCACCTGTAAGTTATTAGAAAGAATTTTAAGCGCTACGCCTATGAATGAAATCAAGAAAACTACGTAGAAGGACTTAAGAATAGGTAATTACCTTCATGTATTGCTCCTTCTTCAGAAACTTTCCGCGACAATCCTTCTTCTCCTTCTTAATACCACGCGTGGCGTAGTAATCTCGAATAGCCAGCGGCCGAGCCTCGTGGCGCAAGTTCTGTAGTAACCGCCTACACTCGACCTCGAGAACCCTGGCCGCCGCCTCCTCATATCCATCCTCACACCTATAGAAGGTATGCAATCAAACGTGAAAACACCGATTAGTACCATAATTAGCTATATTGTTAATTTTAGATTATGTAAAAGGATAATTTACCCAAAAGCTCTTGATCACCATCTCGGCCCTCGTGTGGCACAAGACACCATCTATAATCTCCTCCGGCGGGGCCTGCGCAGCCTGGTAGTGCTCCCAGGTAAATCCTAGTGTAGGAACCTGACCCTCACCAGGCAACGTGACAAACCCCGGGAAATTGGTCCGGCAAAGCACACCAAGGACGGAGTTCGGCCTGCGGACTCCAAGAGGTTGTACCCATCCCCTGCAGTATGATAAGGTTAGCGCATTAGATATTTGAACAAACTTGAAGGCAAAAGCTAAAAAGAGGGTAAATGTACTTACCTATCTCCTTCAGGTTTAATCACCGGCCTCTGCTCGCGGGTAGCCGGGGCGACCGGGAGACGTGTACTACCACGCTTTTACACGGTAGCCGGGGCCCCGTCCACCTGCACATCGCCCTCGCTATCCGTAAGCTCATCCCCGCCTTCCCCGCCCCCTGAGCCACCCGGACCCTCGGTCCAATCCGGCAACTCGGTACGATCCGGCCAAGGCTCCCATCCGGACCTCTCCACGTCGGGTGAAGCCTCCGGAACAGTAGTCTCCTCCGGCTGCTCCTGGGCCGAGTGCACCTCGACCCGAGGCTGCTCCTGGACCGGAGTCTCATGGGACGAATGCCCGTGAACACCAGGCTCCTGGACCGGAGTCCCCGTAGCCTCCTCCGCAAACGGGTCGACCATACTAGTCCTATGCTCGGGTGAATGAGCTGGTGGTGGTGGCGAGGACGGCTGAACAGTCCTCCTGGATCTTCCGCGGCCACCACCTCTCCCTGTACCCTTCCCCTTCTTCCGTACCCGACCAGCACCTCTCCCAGCGGGCAATGCCGCCGATGAAGAAGAACCCACGGCTGGTGTCGAAAGACTGTCTGCCAAGGCTCTACGAAGAGATAGGGGTTGAATGGAAGTACCACCCCTCGTGCGGGGCGCCTGGGAAGAACCCGTCGAGCGATCTGGACCCGCGCCCACCATCTTTCAACACCTGCCATGATAAAGATTAAAAGAAATTAGTACAACATAAAAAATTGAATGACTGACATGAATAATAATATGTACATGAATAATAAAGATTAAAATATATATAATTTAAGTTGTGAATCTTACAAACTAATAATCATCATCAATAAATGCATCATCATCATCACTATCACGCATGTCTTCATGAATGACGTGCTCATCGGGTTCAACGGCGTGAAGTTGTGAAATGCCTTCCTTTAAGTACTCCTTCCTAAATAAGACACATCCTTTCTCACATGCATCTATCTTCTCATAGGGCATCTTAAGTACACGAAGTATTTTGTCCGACTGGTACAGGTTTGCAGGCATGACATGGCCTTTGGCTAGGAAACGTCCAAATAGTGTCATCATCGCGTCGTAGCATTCTCTTCCCAAGTTGAACTGAGCCTTCAGAGCCATTACTTGTGCAATTGCATCCAGCTGACAGAGCTCGGTGTGCTCATGGAGAGGACGTTTTGAAGACTCCAACATTTCATAAAAGGCCTTTGCAGATTCCTCCATCTCATCTTCCGAATCCCGAGCATCATCAAAGTCTTGCACCATGTCTTCGATCCCAGTACCATGCTCGTCCGTGCGACGACGGACCACCTCAGCTCTTGTGCGTTGTATAGACTCACCATGAAATGTCCACACCGTATAACTAGGCTTAAAACCCCTCCTCTGCAGGTGTTTAATCATTACAGCCTCTGTCGTCTTTTTATAGTTGTCGCATCCAGGACAGGGGCAATAGTTTCATTCCTAGCCATTTGCGAATGCGGATTTCACAAATTCCTTTGTTTTTAAAAACCATTCTTTCGTCATCTCTTTCTGACTAGGGTGACCGGTATACATCCACGCACGATCACTCATCTTGCATAGCTACTAAAGACAGAAGAAATATATACATATATAATTTAGCATTTATATTCATCTTTCGCCATTTTTATTACGTCCACGCAACCTACACGCTAATAGGTAAAGATAGGTCCTAATCCCACCCGAGTATGTGTAGATTGGGTTCGTTTTCCCATGCTCTGCTCCGGATCCAACGCAAAATTTCGGCAGCACCTCCCCGCTGTTGTCCTGATACACGTCTCCGCAATAAACAGACAGGATGTGCATCCGGACAACAACAGGGAGGCACTGACGAAATTCCGCATCGGATCCAGAGCACAGCATACGGGAAAACGAACCCAATCTACACATACTCGGGCTGTCCATGGATAATGTTGGACAACTCGAAAGGATGGCGGTTATAAATATGCAAAGACATGCATATTTATAGATGTCGCCCTTTCGAACGAGAGACGCATACTGGTCACGCATACTGATAAATTAATTGAATTACCTAAATCTAGAAAGTTGCATCCGGAAACCGAGCCACAGTAAATGAAGGGGCGTGGAGGAGATGAAATTTGTACTGACCCACGAATGCAGGGGCGGACCTCGTACAACAATTACCTAATTATGTTGGAGCTAAATAACCTAATTATGTCTTTTTTGAGCTAAATGGGCTAATTATCCCATTTTAGAGGAAAACAAGCTAAGTATATAATATTAATGAGCTGGGTTATGTCATTGTCCTATACTACTTCTTTTCTTCTTCTCCTTCTTATTTTTGTCTTCTCCTCCTCCTCTTCTTCTTCTTCTTCTTCTTCTGCTCCTGCTCCTCCTCTTCTCCTCTTCTCCTCCTCCTCCTCTTCTCCTCCTCCTCCTCTTCTTCTTCTTCCTATTCTTTCTATTAAGCAGGTCCAGAAGTTGCCCTTTTGGTCCAGAGGACTTTCCAGGTTACCTATACTACTTTTCAGGTTATGTCACTGTTGGGTTAATTAGCCCATTTTGCCTATTTCTTCTCTTCTTCTCTTCTTCTTCTCTTCTTCTTTTCTTCTTCTTTTCTTCTACTAAATCTAATAATTAACTAACATAATCTACCACTAAAACTACTAATTAACTACTAATCTACCACTAAACTACCTACTAAATCTACTAATTAACTAACAGAAACTACCTACTAAATCTACTAATTTATTCTTCTTCTTCTTCTTCTTATTTTATTTTTTCTTTTTTCCTCTTATTCTTCTTCTCCTTCTTCTTGTTTTCTTCTTCTCTTCTTCTTCTTCTTCTTCTTCTTCTTATTCTTCTTCTTCTTCTTCTTATTTTCTTTTTTCTTTTTTCCTCTTATTCTTCTTCTCCTTCTTCTTGTTTTCTTCTTCTCTTCTTCTTATTCTTCTTCTTCTTCTTATTATTTTCTTTTTTCCTCTTATTCTTCTCTTCCTCTCCTATTTTTCTTCTTCTTCTTCTTCTTGGTTCTTCTCCTTCCCTTCCTTTTCCTTCTTCTTCTTTTCCTTCTTCTTCTTATTTTTTTCTTCTCCTTTCTCCTTCTTCTTCATCTCCTTTCTCCTTCTTCTTCTTCTTCTAAACCTAAACTAACTAAACCTAAATTAAAACTGAAACTAAAACTAAAACTAAACTAAAACTGAAACTAACCTAACTAAAACTGAAACTAACCTAACTAAATCTGAAACTAACCTAACTAAAACTAAAACTAACTAAACTAAAACTGAAACTAACCTAACTAAACCTAAACTAAAACTGAAACTAAAACTAAACTAAAAGTAAGAACTAATTAAACAAAAACTATTAAAAAAAGAAGAAACAGAAACTTACCAGGGGGAGGAGGGCCGTAGGGGGAGGAGGGCGACGGTGGAGGAGGGTGCAGGGCGGCGGTGGGGTGGGGTGGGGAGGTGGGGTGGGGGTGGCGTTGGCGGCGGCGGCGGCGCAGGGAGGAGGAGGAGGGCCGCAGGGGGAGGGTGCAGGGCGGCGGTGGGGTGGGGAGGTGGGGTGGGGGTGGCGTCGGCGGCGGCGGCGGTGGGGCGGCGGCGGCGCTGGGGGCCGGGGGCTGCCGCGGCGGCGCCGAGGGGCTGCGGCGGCGCTGAGGGGAGAGCAGTGAGAGAGAGTGCGTGGGAGAGAGGAGAGAGGTGGGGCGCGCGGCGACCGTTAACGTTTGGGGGGTCCATCCCCTTTGCCGTCTGCCACGGACGGCAAAGCTAGTCAGGCAGACGGCAAAGGGGTGGGTAGGGCCGGGGTGGGATGGGGAGAGAGGAGGGTTGGGTGGGATAGCTTTGTCGTCTGCCATCCCTACCTTTGCCGTCTGTTGACAGACGGCAAAGAGGTGGCCGATGGCAAAAATGTATTTTGCCATCAGCCTCCTCTTTACCATCTGTTTTTTGCCAACACACGGTAAAGAGGTTCTTCGCCGTCTGCTGGCTGATGGCAAAGATTTGGCAGACGGCAAATATAGGAATTCCAGTAGTGTATCGTGGTACACAGCGAGAGGCATTCATATAGAGTGATCTTGTTTAGTAGTTTTTCATATTGAGTTGTAAGTATATATAAGTGTGATGTTTATCATTATTAAAGCATTGTCTCGGTGTGGAAAGGGTGATGGAGACAGTGATTCCCCCACAAGTCGGGATGAGACTCCGCAGGAAAAAAAGGAAAAGGAAATTTGAAAAAAATAGAAAAGGGGAAAAGGAAATAAAAAAATGAAAAGAAAACAAATGAAAAAATGAAAAAATGAGAGAAAAGAGAGAATGGACTGCGCTACTACCTCTTTTCCACACTTGTGCTTAGTCAAACCACCATGTTTTTCATATAGACAGTCTCATGTTTTTTCATTTTCATATGCTAGTGGGAACATTTTAATTATAGAACTTGGCTTGTATTTCTCGATGATAGTGTTCCTCAAATGCACGAGATTTTCATGAGCAAGCAAGTTGGATGCACTCAAACTCAGCTTCCATTGATCTTTCATACGCCTATGGCTCTGGTGCATTCGTTGCATGGCAATCCCTACTCCTCACATTAATACCCATTGATGGGCATCTCCATAGCCCTTTGGCCCGCCTAGTTGATACGAGACTTTCCTCTCCACTTTTACTACTTTAAACCTACCACGATATTATATTCCACCAATATGTTATGTCCATGGTTCACGCTCATGTATTGAGTGAGGCCTAAAATGTTGAAGTGTGATAAAAAGTACGATCCAATTGCTTGGCTTAACACTGTGGTGCTCGACATTTGTATTTATGTGATGAATACGGTGGCATGTCATGCTAATACGATAAAATGAATGAGGGGTAAACATTCTTTAGGGATCGTATATTCTCGGAGTTGATGATTATGTTAATTGTGTTTATGGATATTACTATGTTGATGTTTATTGATTCATCGTTTCTCAAAGATCATATGTGAAAGAGATTACATGTTAGGTAGCATGGCACATCAAAAATTCTGTTTTTATCATTTACCTACTCGAGGACGAGTAGGAATTAAGCTTGGGGATGTTGATGCATCTCCAACATATCTATAATTTTTTATTGTTTCATACAATTATATTATCAACCTTGGATGTTTTACAAGCATTTATATGATGTTTTCTATCGTTTGTGAGCACTAACCTGATAACCAAGTGCCCACTGATAGTTGTTGTTTTCTGCATGTTTTTGGCCTTTTAGAAATATTGTACCGAACAAAGTCCAAGTGCCCCAAAATTTTGATGTTTTTCTCTAGAAAAAAATAAGACCTGGAAGCTTCACAGGGAGACCAGAGGCCACAAGGGGTGGCACGAAGCCAACAGGGCACGCATATGGGTTGGTCGCGCCCTTATGACTGGGGGCCAACCCCCGCAGCCATTGGTCATGATATCTTTGTTATAAATTCACATATATTGGGAAAACCCTTGAGAGCCTCCCAAAATACTTTTCGCCGCTACAAGCTTCTGTTTCCCTGTGTGCCTATCTGGAGCCCTGTTCTAGTGCCCTGCCGGAGGGGGATCAAACATGGAGGTCCTCTACATGAACCTTGCTGGTCCCATGGTGATGTATGAGTAGTCTACCACAAACCTAAGGGGCAATAGTTAGTACCTAGATGGCTATCTCCCTATCTATGTTCTTCATTGCCAAATTCACCGTGATTCTTGCGGTGGTCTACCATGTATGTGTTTTGCTGGGATCTTATGGATTGTGGATGTCGGTGTACTAAAAATGGGGGCTTTAGTACCCACACTTGTGCACAGGAACTCGCAACTTCCATGCCGGCAAGACCGTGTCGAGCAACATCAACCTTCTGGCAACAACGAGCGAAGAGCAGAAACAAGGCCCCGACAAGCCACCTTACCAGGAGGATTAAGACCTCATAAACATTGTGCCCGGTAGGACCCCTCTGCATCTCCACCCACTCCACCTCACCAGGCCTATTGTCAACATTAGTGAGGTGTCGACCGGATGGGTGGTCAGGTGGACCTAGTCAGAGGCCCATGGCAACAGTCAGAGGCATCCAACAGCTTTAATGACACCCGACACGCAGCGTTTCAAGTAAATAGAAGGTAGTTGGGCAAATAGCACATAAGGAGAGGCAATTCTTGCCGGGAAATGTCACTAGCGTGCGACCTCATGGTGCATTTAATTTGTTTGTCTATGTTCGTCAGAGTTAAGTATTTCCCACTATAGCTTATGACAGTAGTTTTGGCAGCTCTCTCTAGCCGGCAGAACTCGCGGGGGGATAGGAAGAGCAAGAAATGTGGCGAAGACGCTCACGAGCACTCCAGAAAACGCATCCTAGAGTGTTGCACACCCGTCGAGGACTCGCCTGAGACATCCGCTGCCAGGAGAAAGAAGAACAAACTGACCATCCCCAAGACGAAGCAAGTGGCTGCTCGTGAAAACACCGAGGGCAACACTTTCATCATAAGTGTCACCCTTGACAACAAATTGGAAAACGTGCTCACTTCTTTTCTGTAGTAGAATGTCGATGTGTTTGTTTGGAAACCATCTGACATCCCCGATGTTCCTAGGGAGGTGATCGAGCAACGCCTTGTCCTCTATCCCCACGCGCGGCTCTTCAAGCAGAAGGTCCAAAAACAAGAACTCAAACGACAAGAGTTCATTGCCGAAGAGATAAAAAATTGGAAGAAGCAGGCCTGGTGAGAGGAATCCTTCACCTAACATGGTTGGCGAACCTTGTGGCAGTGTGCAAGGCAAACGGGAAGTGGAGGTTTTGCATTGACTTCAGTGCTGTCAACAAAACTTGTCCGAAGGAACCCTTCCCCTTACCGTGCATCGACTAGATAGTGGACTCAACTGTGTGTTGGGACCATCTGTCCTTCCTTGACTCCTACTCTGGTTATCACCAGATTTTCATGGCCAAAATAGCGGTCATTACTCCTAGTGGTAAGTACTACTTTAAGTGCATGCCATTTGGACTGAAGAGTGTTGGGTTAACTTTTACGACGGTTGTCTAGATTGGCCTCGGTTCATAGTTGCATAGGAATGTGGAAACCTATATGGATGACATTGTGGTCAAGACCAACGACAAAGCCATGATGGTTCAAGACCTTGAAGAAACCTTTGTGGATTTGCGTAAGATCAACTTGAAGCTCAATCCTGAGAAGTGCATGTTCGGACTCCCATTCGACAACATCCTCAGGTTCTTTGTGTCACTATGCAGAATAAAAGCAAACCCTGCCAAGATTGAAGCCATTGAACAATTGGAAGCTCCGAAGCGCGTCAACGATGTACTCCGCTTGGCGTGCTGCATCACAGACCTACGCAGGTTCATCTCCAAGTGTGCAGAACGCGCCCTACCATTTTCAAGAACTTGAAATAGGAAGGTCCTATGAAATGGACACCAGAGGTGGAGGCTGTGCTGCAAGACTTAAAGAGGTATGTCCTCTCCGCCAACCCTAGTCGCACTCAAACCCGAGGAACCGTTGTTTCTATGTCTTGCGGCAACAAACTAGGTGATTAGTGCTCCAATAGTGGCACAGAGGGAAGCTGAGTAAGACGAGGTAGCAATCCTTGAGCTGGCAAATGGAAAACCAGGACCATCTATGGCAATCCGAGAAGTCAACGGCAGGGGCGCATTGCAGGAGGTTGCATGACAAGTTGTGCAAAGGAAAAAGACGGTGCAGTGGCCAATGTACCTTTTCAGCTCTCTCCTGGAAGGGGCTAGGTCAAGGTACTCCAGGATACAGAAACTACTCTTCGGCCTACTCATGGCCTTACGGAAACTGCGCCACTACTTCCAAGCACACCACATCACCATCATCACCCGCTTCCTGCCGGACGGTATCCTTAGGAACCCGAAGACAACCAGCATGATTGTTGAGTGGTCCGTGGAACTAGCTAGCTTTTATCTAAGTTTTGGGAGCACAACAACCATATAGAGCAGAGCCGTGGCAGAATTCATTGCTGAATGGACGCCAACCCGAGATGAAGAAATCCCAGAAAAACCACTTCATGGCAAGGAGGAGACTCAAGAATGGATCATGTACTTTCGCGGGCCTTTTTGGCTGCAAGGTGCCAGTGCTCGAGTGCTTCTTGTCCCACCCACCGGGGAGCACCTCAAGTATGTGATCCAAATGCACTTTCCACAAGAAACATCAACCAACAACATGAATGAGTATGAAGGACTACTTTTCGGACTATGGATAGCAACCTAGAGTGGTATCATAAAGTTGATAGTCCGAGGGGATTCTCAGTTGGTTGTGCGCTGGGTAAACAAAGATTGCCAGGGTTCTTTGATGGAAGCGTACGACGATGAAGTGAGGAAATTGGAGGAACATCTTGACGGTTTGCAAATGGAGCATGTCCCCTGTGCTAAGAATGACATTGTCAATGACGTGTCAAAACGAGCCACTCAGAAGTCGCGCGTGGAGCCAGGCATTTTTGTACTCTGACTCATTCAGCCATCCGTCGCGACATCAGATCGACGAGCCAAGAAAAGGAAGCTCAACTTCGACGACTATTTCCTGTCAGAGCCACTAGTGGACACCAAGAAGGTTACCGAGGATGATAGAACACCTGCCGATGAGCAAGAGGCTCTCGCGGACCAACGACCCTTGCCGTATAAGAAAGTTCTCCCACCGCAAAAGAAACGTATTTAGTCCTTATCGTCGAGCCCCTGGATCTGGCATGCGCGCCACAGATCGTCTGATTCCTCCAAATTGGAGACCTCCCCGAGGATCAAGAGCAAGCCGAAAGAGTAGCCTGGCAGTCAAGTATGTACCAGTTCATGAACATCATTGTGTATAGAAGGAGATCAGACAAGGTGAATTGAGGTGCCTTTGCAGGGAGGAGGGACAACAGCTGTTGGCAAACATACATGGAAGGATTTTTGGCTCCCACATTGGGTCATGGGCCCTTGTTGGAAAGGCGTTCCGACAAGGTTTCTATGGGATGACCACCCTCCAACACACCTTGGCGGTGGTGATGATGTGTGAAGCATGCCAATACCACGCCAAGTAAACACATCAACCCGCACAAGCCCTTGAAACCATACCATTCTCCTGGTTGTTCTCAGTCTGGGGGCACGACATAGTCAGGCCCTTCCCTCGTGCTACCGAGGGCTTCAAGTTTTTGTTTGTTGCAATCGACAAGTACATGAAGTGCACTGAGGTAGAGCTATTGATATAGGTAACATCGCTGGCGGCAGTCAAGTTTCCCAGAGGAATAGTCTGTCGTTTCGGTGTACCCAACAGGGTCATTACCGAGAACGACACATAGTTCACCAGCAACACCTTCATGCAATATTGCCAAGACGTTGGTGCCAAGATCTATTTTGCATCGGTTGCTCACCCAAGGAATAATGGCCACGTAGAGAGGACAAACACTAGTGTTGCAGGGCCTCAAGATGAGAACTTTCGACAAGCTATGCAAGCATGCAAACCACTGGTTGACGAGCTCCTGGTGGTTCTTTGGTCAATCAAAACGGCACCAAATAGAGCCACTAGCGAGACACCTTTCTCCCTCGTTTAGGGGGCAGAATCTATGCTCCTCGTGCAACTCACATATGGGTCACCTTGAGTGCAGGCATTTGACGAGGCCCAGCAAGAGAGGATACAGCAAGACGATGCCACACTCCTCGAGGAAGATCGTCTCTAGGCCACACTGTGTGCCAGTCGGTACCAGCAAGCCTTGCGCTGCTATCACACCCAAAAGGTGCGTGCTAGGAGCGTTGAGGAAGGCAACCTTGTTCTTCAACGGATTGAGTCCGGGATCCAACAAGTTAACTCCAAAGTGGGAAGGCCCTTACCGCGGAGTACAACTCACCAGACCTGGCGTTGTCTGGCTGGAGACCGAAGTCAGCACCCTGATACGTCTCAAACGTATCTATAATTTTTTATGGTTTTACGCTGTTATCTTGTCTCCTTTGGTTGTTTTATGTATCTTTTATATCTTCTTTGGGACTAACTTATTAATTCAGTGCCAAGTGCCAGTTCTTGTTTTTTCCGTGCTTTTGACTCTTTTCAGATATGATTTTGGAACGGAGTCCAAATGGAAGAAAAACCACGAAATGATTTTTTCCCGAACGAAAGAAGATCAGGGGGCCTTTGGGCCAGGGTAGGTGGGCCCTAGGGAGCCCACAAGCCCCCACTCCTCCACCAGGGGGGAGGCGGCGGTAGGCAGGCTTGTGGCCTCCCTGGCCGCCCCCTGACCTAGATCTGTAGCCTATAAATTCCCAAATATTCCGCAAAAAATCAGGGGAGCCTTGAAAATACTTTTCCGCCGCTGCAAGCTTCCGTTTTCCGCGAGATCTCATCTGGAGACCCTTCCCGGCGCCCTGCCGGAGGGGACTTTGGAGTTGCAGGGCTTCTTCATCATCATCATCGCCCCTCCAATGACTCGTGAGTAGTTCACTTCGGACCTACGGGTCCGTAGTTAGTAGCTAGATGGCTTCTTCTCTCTCTTGGATCTTCAATGCAAAGTTCTCCATGATCTTCATGGAGATCTATCCGATGTAATCTTCTTTGGCAGTGTGTTTGTCGAAATCCGATAAATTGTGGATTTGTGATCAGATTATCTATGATATATATTTGAGTCTTTGCTAATTTCTTATATGCATGATTTGATATCCTTGTAAGTCTCTCCGAGTCTTGGGTTTTGTTTGGCCAACTAGATCTATGATTCTTGCAATGGGAGAAGTGCTTTGTTTTGGGTTCTACCATGTGGTGACCTTTCCCAATGATAGTAGGGGAAGAAAGGCACACATCAAGTAGTTGCCATCAAGGGTAAAAAGATGGGTTTTTATCATTGGTTTGAGATTATCCCTCTACATCATCTGACCTTGCTTAAGGCGTTACTTTGTTCTTATGGACTTAATACACTAGATGCATGCTGGATAGCGGTCGACGTGTGGAGTAATAGTAGTAGATGTAGAAAGTATCGGTCTACTTGTTTTGGACGTGATGCCTATAGATATAATCATTGCATATATATCGTCACGACTTTGCGTGGTTCTATCAATTGCTCGACAGTAATTTGTTAACCCACCGTCTACTTGCTTTCATGGGAGAAGCCACTAGTAAACACTACGGCCCCGGGGTCTATTCACATCCATCGTTTACACCTCCGCTTTTACTTCGCTTTGTTAGTTTGTTGCTTTCAGTTCTCACTTGGCAAACAATCTATAAGGGATTGACAACCCGTTCATAGCGTTGGGAGCAACCTTTTGGGTTTGTGCAGGATCTTGTGATACTGCTCCACCGGATAGATATCTTGGTTCTCAAACTGAGGGAAATACTTACCGTCATTGTGCTACATCACCCTTTCCGCTTCAAGGGAACACCAACGCAAGGCTCCAAGGCCACAGGGGAAATCCTTCGCATACTTGCCTAGGAAGTCCCTTAAGGCGTAGCCGTAGCTGAAGGATTCTTGGTGCCATCAACACACCTGTTTCTGGCGCCGTTGGAAGGACTTTTGTGCATTAGCATAGCTGACATCAGAAGCATTTCTGGCGCCGTTGTCGGGTAGGACAATCAAGATCTATCCAAGTAGGTCTCACAAACTCATCTCTTGCATTTACTTTTGTTGCCAGTTGCCTCTCGTTTTGCTCTCCCCCACTTCACTTTTGCCGTTTTCATTTGCCTTTTTTCGTTCGCCCTTTTCTATCGCTTGCTTTCTGTTCGCTTGCGTGCCATGTGCCTTCAATATGCTTGCATCTTCGTTTGTTAATCTCTTTAAGAGACCCACTTGTGTGGAAAAAATTGCTAGTGAATTGAGGACAATTGACTATTTCTATGGAGTTTTGCTTGAGTTGTGTGAATCTGAAAATCGTGATGAAGAAACTTATAAAGTGATTCACGAGGGTTCTTTGGATGAAAAGCATGATTGCAATGGTTTCACTAGAAATTCTATTAGTGATAATCATGCTAAAATTATGCAAAACCCTAAGCTTGGGGATGCTAGTCTTGCTATGACCACTACTTGTTGCAAAGATCATGATTGGGGTGATGATTTTTCTTTTGATCTTGAAAATTTGTTCAAGCCTCAAGATGAATATGATATTTGCAATATTATTGAAAGTGGGTTTGGAGAAGTCATGACTTTAGATGATAATCCCACTATTTTTGAAGAGCGTCAACTTTGCATGCATGTGGATCATGAAAAGAACATCCTATGTGATAGTTACATTGTTGAATTCGAATATGATCCCATATGTAATTGCTATGAGAGAGGAAAATATTGTGGTAGAAACTTTCATGTTACCAAATCACCTCTCGTTATGTTGAGATTGCTCTTGTCTCTTTCTTCTTCCTTGCATCGGGAGACTATTGGTTGTCTAGCCAACTTGTTTTCCTATAAAATGCCTATGCATAGGAAGTATGTTAGAATTAGATGTGATTTTCACATGCTTTAGGATGCTCTCGTTGTGCTTCAATTCTTGTATTTTGTGAGAGCATCATTCAATGCCTAGCTAAGGGCGTTAAATAAAATCGCTTGTTGGGAGGCAACCCAACGAATCTAACCTTTTTCTTTCTGTTTTGTGTTTCCCACACTTTCATAATTCTGTTATGATTGTGTTTTTTGTGTTTCTTTTTGCGTTTGTGCCAAGCAAAACCGTTATGATTAGTCTTGGGGATGATCGTTTGGTCATGCTGGAAAACACAGAAACTTTCTGCTCATGAAACGAATTTTCATTTTTTTTCTGTAAGAGGTTTTGAGTTGATTCTTTTTTCTCTTGACTGCTACGCAAATTCTTCAGACTGTCGTAATTTTTCAGAATTGTTGAAGTACGAGAGGTATACGAAATATATAGATTGCTACAGACTGGTCTGCTGTTAACAGATTCTGTTTTTGTTGTGTTGGTTGCTTATTTTGATGAAACTATGGATAGTATCGGGGGGTATTAGCCATGGAATATTGAAAGTACAGTAATCCAACATCAGCGCAAGTAGAATTTAAGTTTGCTACAGTACTAAGGAAGTGGTGGTTTGCTTTCTTGTACTAATGTTATCACGAGTTTCTGTTTATGTTTCGTGTTGTGAAGTTTTCAAGTTTTAGGTGAAGTTCTTATGGACAAAGAAATAAAGAGTGTCAAGAGCTCAAGCTTGGGGATTCCCAAGGCACCACAAGAGATTCAAGGATGTCGTAAAAGCCTAAGCTTGGGGATGCCCCGGGAAGGCATCCCCTCTCTCGTCTTCAATCCATCGGTAACGTTACTTGGGGCTATATTTTTATTCACCACATGTTATGTGTTTTTGCTTGGAGCGTCTTGTATCGTAGGAGTCTTTTATGTTTGTTGTGTCACAATCATCCTTGCTGCACACCTAGAGAGAGAGACATGCACACTTCGTGATTTTGTCGAGCTTCACTTATATCTTTTGGTAGACAATTCAGCTCACATGTGCTTCACTTATATCTTTTGAGCTAGATACTTTTGCTCTATGTGCTTCACTTATATCTTTTACAGAACAGCGGTGCGTGGCTTGGTAGTTGATCTATGCTTTGAAAGTAGTCTCAAAAGGGGTAGTTATCCAAAGGGATAGGAAAACTTCCACCTTCATGTGCATTGAATAGTTAGAGAAGTTTGATTCATGTCAATTAGTTTTGAGTTGTGGTTATGGTAATATTGAAGTCATGCTAGTAAGGTGAAAGTTAGTGACTCCCATAGCATGCACGTATCGTGAACCGCTATGTGATGAAATCTGAGCATGATTAGTATATTGATTGTCATCCTTTGTGTGGCGGTCAGGATCGCGCGATGGTTTATACCTACCAACCCTTCCCCTAGGAGTATGCGTTGAATGCTTTGTTTCGATTACTAATAAAACTTTTGCAACAAGTATATGAGTTCTTCATGACTAATGTTGAGTCCATGGTTTAGATGCACTTTCACCTTCCACCATCACTATCTTCTTAGTGTCGTGCAATTTTCGCCGGTGCACAAAACCCACCATTAGCCTCCCTCAAAACAGCCACCATACCTACCTACTATGGCTTTTAAAAAGTCATTCCGAGATATATTGCCATGCAACTACCACCATGACATGTGCCACTACGTCTACATTGCCATTGCATGATCGTAAGATAGCTAGAATGATGTTTCCATTGATGTCTATGCCATGCTAGATCATTGCCATGGTACACTACCAAATGCATTCCATATAGAGAAATCGTTACTCTAAGTTTTGAGTTGAAAGTGTGATGATCATCATTAATGGAGCATTGTCCCATGTGAGGAAATAAAAGAGGCCAAAGAAGCCCACCAAAATAAATAAAAAAAGAGGCCAAAGACCCCACCTAAAAAATATAGATAAAAAATAAAAAAAAATAAGAGAAAAAGAGAGAAGGGACAATGCTACCACTTTTTCCACACTTGTGCATATTAAGCACCATGATCTTCATGATTGAGAGTCTCTCGTTTTTTCACCACCATATAGCTAGTGGGAAATTTTCATTATATAACTTGTCTTGTATATTCCAATGATAGGCTTCCTCAAAATTGCCTTAGGTCTTCGTGAGCAAGCAAGTTGGATGCACACCCACTAGTTTTCTTTAAGGGCTTTCACATACTCGTAGCTCTAGTGCATCATTTGTATGGCAATCCCTACTCATTCACATTGATATCTATTGATGAGCATCTCCACAGCTCATTGATATGCCTAGTTAATGTGACTATCTTCTCCTTTTTTGTCTTGCAACCTCCACCACATTCCACACCATCTATAGTTCTATAACCATGGCTCACGCTCATGTATTGCGTCAGAGTTGAAAAGTTTTGAGAAAGTAAAGGTGTGAAACAATTACTTGGCCAATACAGGGGTTGTGCATGATTTAAATTCGTTATGCAATGATGATAGAGCATAGCCAAACTATATGCGTTTGTAGGGATAACTTTCTTTTGGCCTTGTTATTTTCAAACTTCATGATTACCTTGCTAGTTTGCTTGAATTATTATTGTTTCCATGTCAATAGCAAATTATTGTTTTGAATCTAATGGATCTGAACATTCACGTCACATAAGAGGAATTACAAAGGACACCTATGGTAGGTAGCATGAAAGCATCAAAAATTCATTCTTTATCACTTCCCTACTCGAGGACGAGCGGGAGTTAAGCTTGGGGATGATTGATACTTCTCAAACGTATCTATAATTTTTGATGGTTTCACGATGTTATCTTGTCTCCTTTGGTTGTTTTATGTACCTTTTATATCTTTTTTGGGACTAACTTATTAATTCAGTGCCAAGTGCCAGTTCCTGTTTTTTCCGTGTTTTTGACTCTTTTCAGATCTGATTTTGGAACGGAGTCCAAACGGAAGAAAAACCCCGAAATGATTTCTTCCCGAACGGAAGCAGATCAGGGGGCCTTTGGGCAGGCCAGGTGGGCCCGAGGGAGCCCACAAGCCCCCACTCCGCCACCAAGGGGGAGGCGGCGGTGGGCAGGCTTGTGGGCTCCTTGGCCGCCCCCTGACATAGATCTTTGGCCTATAAATTCCCAAATATTCCGCAAAAAATCAGGGGAGCCTCGAAAATACTTTTCCGCCGCCGCAAGCTTCCGTTTCTGCGAGATCTCATCTGGAGACCCTTCCAAGCGCCCTGCCGGAGGGGACTTTGGAGATGGAGGGCTTCTTCATCATCATCATCGCCCCTCCAATGACTCGTGAGTAGTTCACTTCAGATCTACGGGTCCATAGTTAGTAGCTAGATGACTTCTTCTCTCTCTCTTGGATCTTCAATACAAAGTTCTCCATGATCTTCATGGGTATCTATCCGATGTAAGCTTCTTTGGCGGTGTGTTTGTCTAAATCCAATGAATTGTAGAATTGTGATCAGATTATCTATGATATATATTTGAGTCTTTGCTGATTTCCTATATGCATGATTTGATATCTTTGTAAGTCTCTCCGAGTCTTGGGTTTTGTTTGGCCAACTAGATCTATGATTCTTGCAATGGGAGAAGTGCTTGGTTTTGGGTTCTACCATGTGGTGACCTTTCCCAGTGATAGTAGGGGCAGCCAGGCACACATGAAGTAGTTGCCATCAAGGGTAAAAAGATAGGGTTTTTATCATTAGTTTGAGATTATCCCTCTACCTCATGTCACCTTGCTTAAGGCGTTACTCTGTTCTTATGGACATAATACACTAGATGCATGCTGGATAGCGGTCGACGTGTGGAGTAACAGTAGTAGATGCAGAAAGTATCGGTCTACTTGTTTTGGACGTGATGCCTATAGATATAATCATTGCATAGATATCGTCACGACTTTGTGCGGTTCTATCAATTGCTCGACAGTAATTTGTTCACCCACGGTCGACTTGCTTTCATGAGAGAAGCCACTAGTAAACACTACGGCCCCCGGGTCTATTCACATCCATCGTTTACACCTCTGCTTTTACTTTGCTTTGTTACTTTGTTGCTTTCAGTTCTCACTTGGCAAACAATCTATAAGGGATTGACAACCCCTTCATAGCGTTGGGAGCATGCTTTTGTGTTTGTGCAGGATCTTGTGATACTCCTCCACCGGATTGATACCTTGGTTCTCAAACTGAGGGAAATACTTACTGTCACTTTACTACATAACCCTTTCCACTTCAAGGGAACACCAATGCAAGGCTCCAAGGCCACGGGGAAAATCCTTTGCATACTTGCCTAGGATGTCCCTTAAGGCGTAGCCGTAGCTGAAGGATTCCTGGTGTCGTCGACACACCTGTTTCTGGCGCTATTGGAAGGAGTTTTGTGCATTAGCATAGCTGACATCACACCCTAGTGCAGAACTCGTGGAATATCGAGCATCTTCGTATGTTCTACTGGTAAGGCTTGGTTGTTGGTCCCCCTAGCAACCACTTTTGTAATACCATGTAAAAAGCCACATGATGACCTTGTGTGTAGTAAATAAAGCTAAGTATTTCCCAACTTTTGTTATGTATTCTTGCATAAATTATTGTGATCGCTTATCACTTGTCCAAGGTGGATACGGGGCTGCCAAGGTTCCTAGCCTCCTATATTTTCTCTTCTATCTTTTTCTCAAAAAGGGAAAAGAAGCCCCCACGTGCAAGTCTCCCAAGGAGAGTGATGGCAAGGACACCTACGGACACGGTGACAACCATCTTGTGGCAAGGGATCAGCAAAAGAAAAAGCTAAGTAAAATATTCGAAAACTTTCTCGCAACCAAGTTGGCACTCATGTGAAAAGACCTGCACGGTTAGGGCCTTTGTCGAAATTGTTGTGCGCTTAAGTGTTTCGAACTTACTCAACACCCCGAGCAGTCGCGGTAAGGACGATGAGGTGGTCTTGTCGAAGGCGACGCCATCGTCGGGATGCTAAGTACTTTGTGCTAGAGATGTTCGTGGTGAGGACGCGCGCAACAACAAGTGACTCATGGGTCCCTTGTCAAATTTGTTGCGCACTTGGGTGTCTTAGCTAAACACTCCAACTAGTCGTAGTGAGAATGGCAAGATGGTCCTACCGGCAGCACGTTGACAAGCCTTCCCAGAAAGCGTATGAAAGAAGGACGCAAGAGTGCGGGTTGAAGCCATGAAAAGAGAAAGAGAAGGAAAGATCAGTTTTTCATCAAGACACGATGAAAATTTAAAATGTTTAAGAGGGTACCACCCAATATTTTCTTTTTTGATCCTTGCAGGGTTACATTTGGTATAGTCTAAACACAAAAGGACATATACCACAACGATGTGGCAATTGACCTGGATACGAAATCTCACACATGGAGCCTTGTTCCCGCTTTAGTCACCCCATCTCCTCGGCCTAGCTTCAACATCGAGCGCTCCTAGTCAAAGTCCTCCTTCTTGATGGTGAAGACCCTGGCATCGTCGTCACTATTGCTAGAGAAGTCCAAGTCGCTAACACTTGAGCTCTCCGCGCAGCACTCCAAGCGAACACCGAACGCCCCGAAGAACTTCACAGTGAGGGTGGTAGCACCGTTGAACCTGCACCGAAGGAGGTGCCCGGGCCAAGTCCCCAGGAGCAGGCGAACGACTTCCACCCCATGTGAGGAATATAGTGCTCCCACGGGTCAGGGCGACGTCCACCCACACGGGCCCGTTGCATGAAACACCATGTGTTGGGGATATTACCTGCGGTGTAACCCGCCCTAGCTGGGTCGGGTCACTAAGGGGGCGACTCATTCATTGGTAATAGAGGCCTTGGCCCAGGAGCCAGATGGCGGTTCAGAAGCTATGCACAGGATAAACCGCCAAGGAGGTTTCCAGTCTTGGAGAACACGGCGACTTAGAGATAGGGAAAGCTACGATTTCTAGCATAGCCAAGACTCTTGTAAATCCTAGGGCCTCGACCTGTATATAAAGGCGGGTCCATGGGGAAGATAGGGCAAGTTAGAAATTATCGAGAGCTAGGTCAGGCGAGTTACACCCTCCTTGTAATTGAAACCATCATCAATCTACACAAAGCAGGACGTAGGCTTTTACCTCCACACGAGGTTCCGAACCTTGGTACATCTGAGTCCCGCTTTCGCTCACCCCCTTTGAGTCGCCACCAAGGTGCGATGGCTCCATCTTTAAGTCCTTTCATGAGGACATGTGCCGTGACAAAACCACGACACCATGTTCAAGTAGGGGATTACAGCGGGGTGTGGGAGAGTGGACTGCTGAAAAGAGATGAGGAAGGTGACGAAGACGGTGATGTTGATGAAGACGGTCACCATGGTGATTGCTTCCTCGGAGGCACTCCAGTGCCGCACGGAAGAGAGGGTGAGAGATTCTCCCCCCTTAGGCTTCCTCCTTCATGGACTCTCCCATCTAGCGAGAGGTTCTCCCTCTGTTCCTTAGCCGCATGGCTCCTGGAGGGGCGATAGAACCTCCGAGATTGGATCTCTCTCTCTTTTTCTCTCATCTTTTCAGTTCTGTTTTCTGCCCCTTCATAGTTTCTTAAATATCCAGAGATATGTAACTCCGACCGAGCTGAAATTTTAAGGGTATTTTTATCACGAAAATATCTTTATTGCGGCGGAAGGAGAGCCTCAACTGTGACGCCCTCAATTTAATCGTACGCTAATCATACACGCAAAAATGCGTACGGTTAAACCCAAGAACTCAGGGGAAGATATCACAACATAACTCTAGACACAAATAAAATAATACAAGCTTCATGTGACAAGCCAGGGTGCTCGAGGGCTAGAATACAGAAGCTCAATAAACACACAAGTCAGCGGAAGCAACAAATATCTGAGTACACACATAAAACATGGGGTGCCTTAGAGAAGGCTAGCACAAATGAAACACAATCGAACGAGGCGAGACCTCCTGCGTGGGAACCTCCTAAACTACTCCTGGTCTACAACGGCCTCCACGAAGAAGTCACCATCGGGGTGGCAGGCGTCGGCAGGAAACTCCATCTCCTGGGCTCCATCATCTAGTCGCAGCAACGGATCAAGGGGACAACGGGTGAGCCAAGGAACGGTGAGTACTCATCCAAAGTACTCGCAAGTGTTACATCAGAACTATGCTAATTATGCATTAGTATCAAAGAAGGGGTTTATATGTCGACTGACTGTAGCAATGCGAGAATAGAGAGAAGGCCTAGTCCTATCAAAGACTGGCATCTTCAGTGTCTTGCAACAATAGACGAGAGTAGAGCAATGTAACACAAATAATACTCATATTGTTGCAGTAATATTCATATGAGGTCACGCCAAGAGATCCTCCCTCGACTCCGTGCGAGGAAGCAATCCCAGGGCAACAAATCCAGTTAAGTAACAATTGTAGTTGTATAAGATCAGGGCACAACTCCAAGTCGTCCTGTAACCGTGGACACGACTATTCGAATAGATAAGTTCTTCCCTGTAGGGGTGCACAACATATTTCCTGACACGCTCGATAACACTCTTTCGGGACACACTTTTCTGGGTCATGCCCGGCCTCGGAATATTGACACGTCGCAGCCCCACCTAAGCTCAGCAGAGAGGCCAACCCGCCGGTCTAACTCCTAAGCACAAAGGGGTCGTGGGCCCACTTGCCCTCTGTGCTCCTGCATGATGCGAGGGCGGTCGATGTCAATCCTAGCACCCATTAATGCAAGAGTGATGCATCTCGGGACCATTCGGGTGCGCGCCGCTACATCGTGATGTCTAAAGAGCTTCGGCTGATACCGCGACGTCGAGTACCCATAATTCTTCCCACAGAGACGGTTAGTGCGTAATAAGGCCTTCCGACCAACCCAGATCAAATACCCAAATCCATTATCATTTTAATTAACCCAATGACACAAACACACGGGAATCCACCCGCCTAATATCTATTCATCAAAGATCCCAGTAACATGGTCAAGTAACTGTGTGGTTGGTAAATCAGGGGGAATCCGAGGTATCACCCTCGTTGGATTCCGGACGATGTAATCCATCAAGGTGGAATTAGAGGAATCACCCTTGAGCGTCCCAAACTTGAGGGGTTGCATGACAGAGGCATCGCCTGGAATGGTGAAAGAGGAATCACCCTCGATAACCATGACCGACTAGTTGTACTACAGAGATATTATCAGGAGTACTTCGTGAGGTGTCACCCTCGGTACCCGATAGTATCTCTGTAGTGTCGCACAACTAAGGGGGTGTAAGTGTTGTGCCGGGTCTGGCTCGTCGATCAGGGATCGAGATTTGAAAACAAGCGGGGCAACTAAACTATGGGGTCAGAGGCGGTGACTGCTCCACCTATACTAAACAGTTTTAAATTACGGTATTGAAAGTAGCAGTTTGTCAAAAATAGGCTATGCATCAGATATAGGAGCTACCTACAACAGTAGCAAAATTCTAATGCAACCAGGAGGAAGAAAGACATGGGCGATATAGGGATGATCGAGGGGGGTTTGCTTGCCTTGCTGCTCTCCGGCAAAAGGCTAGTCGGCAGGGTCGTAGATGTACCCGGCAGCAGTGTTAGTCTCGGGGTCTACTGTAAGAAGAGGGGGGAGAAACAATAAATAACAGCAACATATGCAACACTAAGCATGACATGGCAATATGCAGGCTAGGCATGGTCTAACGCAGCAACATCCGTCAGACGGGTCGGGAAAATATCACATGATATTTCCCGGGTCTCTCGCTACTACCGGTCAGACTGAAAACGATGGAAAAGTTCCACATTTGCTATGCTAGGGACGCGTGACAGACAAATGGACCGCGTATCTGGTTTCGTCTCGCTCTGCTCATCAACTTTCATGTTGAAAATATTTTGATCTGACTTACGGTTTTTTTTATATTATTTTTTAAAGTTTTATTAATTCTTTAGGAATTAAAAACATATTTAACTAATTCAATTAAAAGGAATTATGACATCAGCATGCTCTTATGCTGACATGAGCAGTTGACTGGTCAACTGACCAGTGGGTCCCATGTGTCATAGACACAATTTTTTAATTAGGTTTCATATTAATTAATCAGATAAATTAAATGGGGGACCCACGTGTCATACTCTAATAGGATAATTTAATTATCCTAAGTAACAGATTCTAATTTATCTATTTAATTAATTAACTAATTAATTAAATAACATATCTAATTAATTATTTATTTTATTAATAAAAACACATTTATATTTTTATATTCATGTTTTTGTTTTATTATTTATTTCTTTTACAAAGGGTGTGGGGCCTCCCGTGTCATAGACACTAGGGTGGGGCTGGCCCCACCGGTAAGTGGCACAATGGCCATACACACACACAAAACACCTATACATAATGTAATTTTCTTACATACATGCATACAACATAATATTTCATACATACATACGAAATACATGCATGCATCTAATACCTACATACATACACAAATACACCATTCTATTTTTATTTTCCCTCTTATCTCTCTCACATCTCTCTGCTACTCTCTGCCATCTCTCTCAACACAGAGGAAGGAGGCAACCTCCACCTCGTCATAACGAAGCATAACGACGCCGGAACGAGGCAGTGATCGCTGGAACAGAACCGGAACGGAGAGAGGATGAGAGGGGTGTTCTCACCGAGCCCTGTAGATGGGCTCGGGGGAGGCTCGACGGCGCGGCGACGGAGGGGTTGGCGGTGTGGACGTCGGAGAAGGCGCCGGCGGTGATGGCCAGAGAGGCCCTCAGCGAGGCAGGGACGGAGGAGACGCCGGGAGGGCCGGCGGTGGTGGTGGTCGGGCCGACCGGCGAAGGGGCCCCGATGGCGGCCAGAGGGCCGGAGGAGGGGGATCTGGTGCAGCCCTCGCAACGGCGGACGGTGACGACACGGGATCGGCTCGAGGGAGAGGCGCCAGGGAGGAGGAGGCGCTAATGGGAGAACGGTTGGGCGAGGGACGAGGGAAGTGGAGTGGGGCGCGGGAGGGCTCAGGCGCGGCAGGGGGAGGTGGTGCGGCGCAGTGGGGAGGGCGACGGGGGTTAGGTGAGGGAGGCGCGACACCGAGGGAGAGAGCCGGCGGGGGGAGGCGTCGGCCCAGGGATGTGGGGTGGGGGTGAGGTGAGCGAGCGGGGCCTTGCCGTGGGTGTGGGGGCGCGTGGGGCGAGAGGAAGGAGGCGCTGGGCGACGGGGTAGGTGGGCGCTCGCGGTTGGTTGGGGTGACGAGGGGAGGGCTCCCTTGTCCCGTAGCGGCGTGACAGGGGGAGAGTGGAGCGGCTCTAGGGTTGCTTGGGGGGTTTTATACCCCCCATATCATAGGTGGGCTGGTAGGCCCAATTTGGGGTGGGGGGTTTGTTCTTTCTTCTTTTTTTCTATTTTTTTCTAATAGTTTCTGTTTTAAATAGTTAAGTGTTTTAATTAACTCTAAAAATAACCGATTCAATTTTATAAAGTATTAGGGAATTCTTGTAGCTCATCCGAAATTTTTATTTTTACATTCGGAAACTTTTCCCGCTCGATTTATTTTTAAAATTAGAATTTGGATCGGTTTGAAACTACGCGAGACTACCCATGGTAATCCCGGTGACGTGGCACCATTAGCATAGATTTACTATAGCTTAATTTAACGGGCATCACAATTGTCCCCTACTAACAAGAATTCTCGTCCCGAGAATTAAGAGGTAGAAGGGAAAAGCTCGGGGTATTCATCACGAAGATGATCCGCGCGTTCCCAAGTGGCTTCATCTTCAGGATGATTTGACCGTTGCACTTTAAGGAACTTGGTGACTATGCAACGACTCTGACGTTCAGCCTGGTCGAAAATGCGGACCGGATGCTCTTTATGAGATAGGTCTTGTTGCAGCTCAAGTATATCATGATCCACTGCTCGAATAACATCTTTGAAGCACCGACAGAGCTGAGACACATGGAAGATACCGTGAACCTGAGGAAGGTTCGCCGGCAGTTCCAATTGATAAGCTACTTTTCCACGCCTTTAGAGAACAGTGAAAGGACCAATATAGCAAGGAGCTAACTTGCCCTTGATCCCCAAACGGTGTGCACCTCTCATTGTTCTGACACGAAGATAAGCCTCGCCATGTTAATAGACCATATCTTGATGATGACGGTCATGCTGACTCTTCTGACGAGACTGGGCAGCTGACAGCTTGTCATGAATAAATGCGGACTTGATCTTCAGCATGTTGGATATATCCGGACCGAAGAGTGGTCGCTTCATTGGACGGTGGCTCACGAATGTCATACGAAGCCAAGTGCAAAGAATACTTTGGAGTCAAAGGTGTATAGGAGATCCAGGTTTCAATCCTGTGGAACTTTGGGTTATGGGTCCACCATGTGGGCCGAGAGTAGGTAGAGGGGTGACATCTTGTACGGTATTGGTAGCAAGACATGTCAGACGATAACATGTTAGTTATGTTGGCAACAACGTCGGTACCAAGGGCAGGGGACGAATAGAACCATTTTCCTCCTCGTTGAAACGAGGCGGACCAATAGGCAAGTCTCTCGCCCGCCGGCGGTTACCGGAATGTTATCCAAAATAGTAACAGGGTTTTACTCACAGAGTTGTATACCGAGATTTTTACCTAAGCAGGGAATTATCACTGCTTAGATAAGTTAAATCGCAATAAAGGTCAAACAGACCAATGGGAAGGAAAATGTGTTCACACACACACGGATTAAAGTATAACATTCCAAGGAAAAATAGAGTACGGTATACACGATAGGTCATCAAGTACATAACCTTTTAGATAAAGAGGCAAGAAGAATCATGATGTTTACCCGTACCATACGGTTTGGACAATTGATCAGGAACAATTTAGCATTTCGCTTCCAATGTTCGTGTTGAAATTTGAAGTACCACATCCGTGCTTTGGGGTAGCATCAACCTGGTCATCAGATAAAGGTTGGACTTTGCGTACACAAAGAATTCATCAAAAACAACTTATAAAATAAGCCATATAGTTTCCACATGGAAGATGGCGAATCTTACATATGGGAGGATTTATAACAATACGTCCTTCGACCGGTGTGCCAGACAAGACATCACCGTACCAGATTACATATCACCAAAGTTATAATTATTGGGAAAATGTTCAAACCATCATATCTGCCCGAGATTCAGATCTGATTTGTGTCAGGACACCTCAAACTCAAGATGCGTGAGAAGTAAGATGAAGATGCAAGATTCTTATGATATGAGCTATGATATGTCTCAAACGTATCTATAATTTTTGATGGTTTCACGCTGTTATCTTGTCTTCCTTGTATGTTTTATGTCTCTTTTTATATCTTTTTGGGGATTAACATATTGATTCAGTGCCAAGTACCAGTTCCTGGTTTTCCATGTTTTTGACTCTTTTCAGATCTGATTTTGGAACGGAGTCCAAATGGAATAAAATCCCCGAAATGATTTTTTCCCGAACGAAAGAAGACCAGGGAGCCTTTGGTCCAAGCCAGGTGGGCTCCAGGGAGCCCACAAGCTTGCACCACGCCACCAGGGGGAGGCGGCGGTGGGCAAGCTTGTGGCTTCCCTGGCCGCCTCCTGACCTAGGTTTTGTGCCTATATATTCCCAAATATTCCGCAAAAAATCAGGGGAGCCTCGAAAATACTTTTCCACCGCCGCAGGCTTCCGTTTCCGCAAGATCTCATCTGGAGACCCTTCCCGACGCCCTGCCCGAGGGGACTTAGGAGTTGGAGGGCTTCTTCATCATCATCATCGCTCCTCCAATGACTCGTGAGTAGTTCACTTCAGACCTATGGGTCCGTAGTTAGTAGATAGATGGCTTTTTCTCTCTCTTGGATCTTCAATACAAAGTTCTCCATGATCTTCATGGAGATCTATCCGATGTAATGTTCTTTGGTGGTGTGTTTGTCGAGATCCGATGAATTGTGGACTTGTGATCAGATTATCTATGATATATATTTGAGTCTTTGCTGATTTCTTATATGTATGATTTGATATCCTTGTAAGTCTCTCCGAGTCTTGGGTTTTGTTTGGACAACCAGATCTATGATTCTTGCAATGGGAGATGTGGTTGGTTTTGGGTTCTGCCATGTGGTGACTTTTCCGAGTGATAGTAGGGGCAGCAAGGCACACATCAAGCAGTTGCCATCAAGGATAAAAAGATGGGGTTTTTATCATTGGTTTGAGATTATCCCTCTACATCATTTCATCTTGCTTAAGGCGTTACTCTATTCTTATGGACTTAATACACTAGATGCATGCTGGATAGCGGTCGATGTGTGGAGTAATAGTAGTAGATGCGGAAAGTATCGGTCTACTTGTTTCGGACGTGATGCCTATAGAAATAATCATTGCATAGATATCGTCACGACTCTGCACAGTTCTATCAATTGCTCGACAGTAATTTGTTCACCCACCGTCTACTTGCTTTCATGAGGGAAGCCACTAGTAAACACTACGGCCCCCGGGTCTATTCACATCCATCGTTTACAACTCCGCTTTTACTTTCCTTTGTTACTTTGTTACTTTTAGTTCTCACTTGGCAAACAATCTATAAGGGATTGACAACCCCTTGATAGCGTTGGGTGCAAGCTTTTGTGTTTGTGCAGGTTGGTGAGATACTCTTCCGCCGGATTGATACCTTGGTTCTCAAACTGAGGGAAATACTTACCGTCGCTGTGCTACATCACCCTTTCCGCTTCGAGGGAATACCAACTTGCCGTAGTAGGAGTATTTCTGGCACAATTGCCAGGGGTACGCAGCAAACATCAAGCTACACAAGCAATTCTTGAATCATGAGTTCGATTTAAGACATATGAACACAATGTTAAGACATTCTTGCCCACAAAGAATTCTTACAACGAAATGCAAGTGAGTTGTGATTTGAGAACCATCATCGAGGATATCAAGGCCCTTGCGTAAGCCTCGATTAGCTCTTATGAAGAAACCTCTTTTCCTTGATCAAATCAGTCAGTGGCTTGACGTGCTAAGAGAAGTTATATGAAGTGAAGATAACAAATCTTCAAAACATATAACACTTCGCACATGCATGAATGATTTGGTATTTCCCAAGAGGAAGCGAAACAAAACTTTCACATATTCACGGAGGAAAGAGTGCACGTGAACTTTGGGAAATACACTTCTTCTACCCAACATATTCTTCATGAGCTAGGCACAAGGATAATGCTTTCAAGAGCTTCGTTGTGGGACATGGAGAAGTTGAGGGTGTGGCTGATGGGCTCAACAACAACCCCTCAAGATTTTGACAGGGATGAATTTCCGAAATTATAATATCAAGAATATAGCATTTTTCAAATCAAATGGTATAATGTCGTATGCTCGAGGGAACAACAACAATAAAACATTGGTCGAAGGGTGTACTCGGAAATACGGGCGGAGTAGCACAACCAATGTCAAAAATGATGAGTCAACACCCTACACACTAAGTATGAAGCAATCAGTTGTTAACCTCAAGGCAATAGGGTTGCTAGAAGTATTGGGATCACACATCAGAGTTCACTTGTTGGTATTCCGGTTTGAAATGACGCGGGACCAAGAAATGACTGGTGATGTCGAGAAGTATTACTATATCAAGAATTCTTAAGACGTGTGCAATTTTGCTCACAACATTCTTGACATAAAGATGGTAATACTCCAAGGTAGAAGATAACATAAGCTGAATAGCAAGGAACTTAAGGGACAACACAAAACACGAACACGTTTGTGTTGGAGGGAAGGCAACAAGGGTGTCGATGATAATACAAATCATCGAGGGGCAAGGATGATATTTCTTATCATGCATTCGATTTATACCCTGAAGGAGCTCATAACGTAGATGATGATCACCACACATTTTTCAAGAAGTTTCACGAAGATGTAATCGATCAACGATGACATCAAGCAAAGGAATGGTGAAGCTAAAAGTTGTCAGAAACACAGGTAAGACTGCTAACTCAGAATCAAAATTGCCTTTCAAAACAACCAATATCATGTGGAAAAGCTCGACGTGAGCTTAACGCAGAGTTGGAAATGTGTTGCAGGGGTGGAGGATATAGATAGCATGGTCGAGCTCCAACATGACGATGATGATGTAGCTTCATAGCTTGGAATGACATGATCGAGTACAAACTCGTAAACAAGGAAGATTACTAAAAGTTATTGAATCACAATGCGTACTCGATTCAGTTATCGATGTACACGCGTGTCCAACAACTCAAACACGAGGAAACCGGAATTAATGAAAATATCACAGCTGATGACGAGCTCGCAAGAAGTTATATACCTCCGTGATATCCTCGAGCTACAACGAATAATACTCAGAGGTCGATCCACATTAAGGCTAGGACCGAAGTATTGATCTAAAGAAGACAAGTACTTTAAGTCATCTAAGAATGAAATGAAGGTAGGGCAACACGGTCGGAACCACGATTGCAAAGGACAAGATCATTGATGCCAGATTTAAACCACAGAATGAATGGTTATCGTTACGAGAAGCTTCTATGAATGGATCAACGTACGAACGCTATCGGTACCCCGATCCTAAGCCATTGGAATCCAGCCTGTAACACATTGCATCCCTTTGCGGTCTCACGCACGGTTAACCCCACGGCTGCAGCCTTACCTTAGCCGGGACCGTTTGAGCCTTTTGACTCACGTATGCAATTGAGTCGCTAGCATTCCAATGTCAAAGAACCCGGATCGACAAGTCTAGTCATAAACCAAAGTGGCAGTACTGCACAAGGACAGGCATTCATGACCCAACAAGGCAGGTGTCGGTCATCAGCGAATGTAGACGAGTCGTAGCAAGCTACAAGGACTCCAATACATCGCGTGAAATTTCCCCAACGGGGACAGACACAGCAGCTAAGAAGGACACACGCCGGTCAACCAATGTGTCCGGAGCAGTAACGAGCTACCATGGCTCGTTAGATCACAAAGGGGCATTTCCCTGTAAGGAGTGCTACTAAAGTTTACGGCTAGGTAATCGAACCCCATACATATCAAGTATGACACATGTACGCATGGCATACCGATATGTATAAATACATCGATGGCATCACAACATAACCATAAACATACAAGCTTTATTTAAGAGGCTCGGAAGAGCCACACACATAATATTACACAGTAAGGGTCTCTCGACCCATAATAGCAGTCTTTCAGTTACAAGCGAGCGGAAGTGTTTAAAACTGTCTGAGTACAGACAGGTGAAACTAGAAGGCACATAGCCTGACTATACTACAAACCCAACCTAGGGCCAGATCGTAGCTGGGACACCAGCTACTCGTCGTCCTCGATGTCTATGAAGAACCCTCCATTAGGGTCATTAGCAACCTGTGCAACATTTATTAAGCAAACATGAGTACGGAGGTACGCAACAAGACTTTCAGATAAATATCTACGCATGCAATGTATCAATAAGGTATTGTGGGGTTTCATGCGGAAAGCCAGCATTTGACTCGTGGCTAGACAACTTGCATTTTTAAATAATTTTGACAACTTGATTTCTCGCACACGAGTCCACTAATACCACAACAATACTCCATCGTGGAATCATTCCGTCTCCATACGGAAATGCCGTCCACGACACCCACGCTTATCTTGACAATTTTATGAGTAGCCATTGAAGTTATCTATGAACAACATATGTCTCCAAGTAGTCCATATCCGCGGACGCGGCTATTCAAATAGATCATAACCCTGCAGGGGTGTACTTCGTCACACACGCTCCCGCCACTTATCGCCATGTGCACGTCATGCACCTCGGCAACCTTCAAGCGGAAGCCCAGCGAGGGAGTCGGCCACGACCGTTAACCACACCAGTACCTAGTCCAGGTTTATCGCCTATCTGAGAGTAACCCGTACGGAAGTCTGGCCGACGTTTCTGCCACGGCCTCAAATGATGTGCGCAGGGTTCCCAAGCCCACCATCCGGGTGCCACTTGGTACACCGTGCCACTGCCTACCGCATCACAGCCCACCTCTCAGGTCAGCGCTATGCACGGCCTCCAGCATGACTATAAACACCAGAAACTACTTGCAACTCCTGGACCGAGTACTAAGCGATTAATAAGTCGAGAGGGTCAATTAAGTATCCCAACGTGTGGTAGTATCTAGTCTTGGATTACATACACGGAACTCAGTTCCTAAGGACGGTTCCAATGAAACAACCCGCCATGTACTCCTACACAGCCTTTCACAGGTACCTTTACAAATCAGGTTCAACACACGACCTTTGCTTACCGAACACATTCTCACAATTCTGTTCATCTCCCAGATGACAGACCATACACAACTCTAAGCATAGCATGCATAGCAGGATAAGGCACATCATGGCTCAAGCATCTACCAGGTATGCTAGGTTGCAAGGTTCAGCTATTTAATGTGACAAGGATAGGTCATGCAAAGGAAGTCGGTTCAACTAAAGTGGCAAAAACAGTTGAAGCATTTGATCCTAGTGCAATAAATAAGTGCAGGAGCGAGAACATGGGATTTATCGGAATGATCAAATTGGTTGCTTGCCTTGTTGCTCAGAGGAGGAACGATATCCGTCAGACGGATATTCGGTGGAATCCGGGGGAGTGGAGCCCACCGAAAGGAATGACAACAATCAATAACAAACATATGCAACAAGATGATGCATGAACATGGCATGAAGATGCAAAGTGGTATACTATTATAGCTAACATTTATTAGGTTTGAAGTTGATTTGAAACAAATTCAAATATCTCTTCAAACAAGGTATTCTCGAATACCATTTTAATTGATTCGACCTGATGCTCAGATCACTTGCTTTTAACATGCATGGAAAAAAACATGTTAGGTTGCTGGTTTGTGATTTGAACATTGTTTGATCATATCATTTGTAGTGAAATTTAAATATTTTCCAAATTCCATCTCCAAAGTATTTATGAAGGTTAGCTTATTCATTAATCCATATGTTAGGGTTCAGTAACATTTTCAAACATGTTTGAAAATGACATATTCAGATTCCTTGAATTTTTCTGATACTTTTTCGTATATAAACTATTTTCATTGGAGTTACAGATTAATTTCTATGATTTTTAGAAGTTTTGGCATTTTTCTGGAATTCTTTTAAATCAGAAATTCACTTATAGCGTCATAACTGCATCATCATGGCGTCAGCAGGTCAACTGACCTGATCAGGTCAAACCTGACAGGAGGGACCCACTGGTCAGCGTCTCAGGGGCTAACCCAGCCCTGACCAGCCCCTAAGTGGGTTTGACCTGGCCTTGGGCCCTCTGTCAGCGAGCGATTAGGGTTTAAACTACTGGGTTAAGATGGCCACGTCGTCCCCCGCCGGAGCCTGGCCGGCGGCGACCAGATCCGCGGCAGAACCTTGCCGGAGACACGCTATAGCGTGTTGTGGTGTGCGGAAAAGGATGCTGAGAGCACTGGGATGATCCCCATGCTCGACCTCATCCAGCGCTGGCCTCAGGGAGGGCTATAGGTGGCCGGAGCAAGGCGCGACGAGCCGGGGCGGCGGCCGGAGTACGGGTTCGATGGTCCGGTGGCTAGGGGGTACGGATCCGAGGGGAAGGAGAGGGGAAATGATCGCAGGCTCACGGGGAGTGCACAGGAGGGCTTAGACGGCTCGGGGAAGCACTGAGGGCGACGAATCGAGCAGAGCTCGCCGGAGGCCGAAGGTTGAAGACGACGGTGCCGTGGGCGTTGCAGAGCTCGGGGAGGTTTCAGCTTCTGCAGGGAGGACCAGCTCGACGAGGCGGAGCTAATGGCACACTCGGGAGGAAGATCTTGTGGCTAGGGGCACGGGCAGCTCGAGCTCGAGCTCCTATCAATGGCGGCAGTGGGAATCGGAAGAACCGAGAGGAGAGGGGGAAGAAGGAGCACGGGAATGGATAGCTACGTGCTCGGGGAGGTTATCCTCGTGCTTGACATCGCGAAGCGGCGGCCAGGCAGGCAGAGAGCTGCGTGGAGGCGCGCGGCGTCGCGGCGGCCACCTCCTGCTCCTACTGGCGAGGAGGAAGACGACAGCGCGTCTGGGCCTGGGCTGAGGTGAGCGAAAGGTAATTCCTTCCTCTTTTTTCCGTTTTGTTTCTGTTTTGCTAACTAATTGATTTACTATTTATTTCAGCTCCAAAATAGTTTGTAAAAACTATTTTGAACACACCAGAATATTTGTTGGAATGTATCCAACCATTCCTAAAGTTTTCAACATTTTTGAAAACTTAAAGTTTTAAATTCAAATTTTAAACTTGAAACCAGTAGCTTTTTGCATTTATTTAAAATGCCAAAAGTGTTATGAAAATGGTTTTCTTCATTGCTTATTTGCTTCTATGATTTATCAAAAAAGTTGCACTTTTCTTGAGGCCATTTTGGGTTCATTGATTTTAACTAGTTTGAAAATTCCTTTAATTTGAGAAGTGGCTAGGGTTTTTGAGTTTTCCTTCACCACTTACTTTGTTCTTGTTGAAAATTTCCTAGATGCAATGCAAAGAAGACATGAGCACAAGCTAACTTGATTAAGGTGTCAGGGATGTGACAACTCACCCCCACTCAAAAGAATCTCGTCCCGAGATTTAGAAGTCGTCGGGAATAACGCAAGATACTCATGTCGGAGACGATCCTCTCTTTCCCAAGTTGCCTCCTTTTCAGAACTATTTGACCATTGAACTTTAAGAAACTTGAGGTTTCGACATCGAGTGGTACGCTCAGCTTGATCAAGAATACGCACCGGGTATTCTCGGTATGAAAGGTTATCTTGGAGATCAAGCGTTTCGTGGTCCACTTCACGGATAGGATCCGAAAAGCAACGCCTGTGTTGCGAGACGTGGAAGACATCATGAACCTTGGAAAGATGCGGAGGAAGTTCCACCTGGTAGGCAACTTCTCCTTGTTTGGCAAGAATGTGAAAAGGACCAATGTAACGAGGAGCCAACTTGCCCTTGATACCGAATCGATGAGTACCCTTCAAAGGTGTAACCCGAAGGTAAGCCTTCTCGTCAACTTCAAAGGTCACAGCCTTATGATGACGATCATATTGGCTCTTTTGACGAGACTGGGCTGTTTTCAACTTTTCACGAATACTGCGAACCTGCTCTTCTGCATCCTGGATCATATCCGGGCCAAAGAGTTGCCTCTCTCCGGTTTCTGAGCAATTAAGAGGTGTTCGACATCTTCGTCCATATAGAACTTCAAAAGGAGCTTTGCCCAAGCTTGATTGATAACTATTGTTATAAGAGAATTCGGCAAATGGAAGGCACTTCTCCCAATTCATACCGAACGATATAACACAAGCTCGGAGCATATCTTCTAGGATTTGATTCACTCTTTCTACTTGACCACTTGATTGAGGATGGAAGGCAGTGCTAAAAGATAAGTGAGTCCCCATGGCATTCTGAAAACTTTCCCAGAAGCAAGAAGTAAAGATACTCCCACGGTCCGAGTTAATCTCCAGGGGAACACCATGAAGAGACACTATTCGAGAGATATATAACTCCGCTAGCTGGCTAGCTGTTATACTCTCACGAACGGGAAGAAAATGAGCCACTTTGGAGAGTCGGTCAACGACCACAAAGATATCATTATTTCCTTTCTTGGTCTTGGGAAATCCGGTAATGAAATCCATACTAACTTTATCCCATTTCCATGCAGGAATAGCTAAAGGTTGAAGGGTTCCAGCAGGACTTTGATGTTCTGCCTTAACTCGAGGACAAACGTCGCAGTTAGCAACGAACTCAGCAATTTCTCTCTTCATCCTAGTCCACCAGAACCTCTGGCGTAGGTCCTGATACATCTTAGTACTACCGGGATGAATGGTGACAGGAGAATCATGAGCCTCCTTAAGGATCAATTGCCGCAGACGTTTGCTCTTAGGAACCACTAAACGGTTCTGAAAGAACACAACACCTTTCTCGTTGATGGAGAAATCCCTAGCGTTACCGCTAGCAATATTCTCCTTGATCCGGGATATACCCTTATCATAAGCCTGCACGGCTATGATTTGATCCCTAAGAGTAGGCTTCGCCACCAGGGTAGAAAGGAATCCTTGAGGAACAATATGAAGATTCAACTTCCGAAAGTCCTCATAGAGATGTGGTTGACCTTGTTGTAGCATCAAATTGTTACAATAAGATTTACGACTTAGTGCATCGGCCATAACATTGGCCTTCCCCGGGGTGTAAGTTATCCCTAAGTCTTAATCCGAGATCAACTCAACCCACCGTCTTTGCCTGAGATTCAAATCCGGCTGGGTGAAGATATATTTCAGACTTTCGTGATCAGTGAATATTTCACAATGATTACCCAGAAGGTAATGTCGCCAGGTTTTTAGTGCATGGACCACAACTGCAATCTCAAGGTCATGTGTGGGATAATTATCCTCATGTGGACGCAACTGTCGAGATGCGTATGCGATCACATGACGATCTTGCATGAGAATGCAACCTAATACTTGTTGCGAGGCGTCGCAATAGATAACAAAGTCCTTAGAAAAATCTGGTGGTAGCAACACAGGTGCGGAAGTCAGGCGTCTTTTCAGTTCCTGAAAACTATGCTCACACTGTGGTGTCCACTCGAACTTTTTATCCTTCTTGAGGAGTTCAGTTAGAGGCTTTGCAACCTTGGAGAAATTCTCGACAAAGCGGTGACAATAGCTCGCTAGACCAAGAAAACTCCTAACTTGCTTAACCGATTCAGCTTGAGTCCAATCAAGGACAGCTTGAACTCTCTCGGGGTTGACAGCAATACCCTTACCAGAGATTACGTGACCTAGATAGGTCACTTCTGGTAATCAAAATTCACATTTTGAAAACTTGGCATAACGGCGATGCTCTCGAAGTTTCATCAATACCAGTCTTAGATGTTCGGCATGTTCTTGTTCGTTCTTCGACTAGATGAGAATATCATCGAGGTACACCACGACGAATTTATCCAAATACTCCATGAAGATTGAATTCATCTGACGAGAGAAGGTGGCTGGGGCATTGGTTAAATCGAAGGACATGACGGTGTACTCGTATTGGCCATAACGAGTAACAAAAGCTGTTTTTGGAATGTCCCCGTTCTTGATCTTGATTTGATGGTATCCCAACCTCAAATCCATTTTGGAGAAGACTAAGGATCCAGCGAGTTGATCGTACAAATCGTTGATCCTGGGGAGCGGATACTTGTTCTTTATGGTGACCAGATTGACTGGTCGGTAATCTACAACCATCCGATCCGTTCCGTCTTTCTTCTTGACGAAGAGGACGGGGCAAGCCCAAGGAGAAGAGCTAGAACGAATCAAACCTTTATTCAAGGCCTCATCTAGTTGCTTCTTAAGTTCGGCTAGCTCCAGGGGTGCCATCTTATATGGTCTTCTGGCTATTGGGACAGTTCCCGGAACAAGATCTATCACGAACTCTACATCTGTGTCAGGTGGAATTCCTGGCAGTTCCTCTGGAAAAACATCCGGGAAGTCACGGACTACCGGAATGTCTTCAAGTTCCGGAAGAGGGTTGGCATTTAGGTAATAGAGTTGGCATTTGGCAACTCGAGTAGAGACATTGACTATCTCACCCGAGGGATGGGTAAGCTGAACATTCCTAGAATGAGTATCAATCTTGGCATAGTGAGCTGACATCCAGTCCATACCCAAGATGATATTAATATCCGAAGATTTCAAGTCTATCAATGAGGCTAGAAAAACTAGCCTGTCTACTATAATTTCATTATCATAGGTTATCCTAGAGGTTTGCCATTTACTACCAGGAGTTTGGACAACCAATGGAATTGGCATATCACAAAAAGACATGTTATGCAACTGTGATAAACTTTCTGAAATGAAGGAATGAGAGGACCCAGTGTCAAAGAGAACAGACGCTGGTTGATGATTAACAAGAAGCGTACCCAGTATGACGTCGGGATCCTCTGCAGCTTCTTCTGCTGAGACATAGTTCACACGGCCACGTGCAGGAGTTGGCTTCACATAGTAAGCTTTGCCTGACTTGCCTTGCCCGACGGACTTTCCGGGTTGCCTGGCACCCACATTTTGAGGACACTCACGGGAATAGTGCCCTGGTTCTCCACACTGGTAGCATATCACTTGGTTGGCACGTGGTGCAGCATTGCTAGCTGGACCACCATAAGTTTTTGCTGGAGGGTTGGTCTGATTCGTTTGAGGCGCCACGTGGGATGGCCTCGGAGTATATCTTGGTGGCAGAGAACTGTTCAGAACCCACAGCCCGCATTTTGGAAACGGGGAACCAGATGACGAGCCAAAGTCACGGGAGTGCTTCCTTGTGGCTTCAAAGTCTGTATGACCAGTCTCGGCACTGATCGCCTTGTTGACCAGGGCTTGAAAGCTGGCACACTCGTGGAGGCGTAGATCACGACGAAGCTCAGGGCTCAGACCCTTACGGAATCTTGCTTGCTTCTTGGTGTCAGTAGACACCTCCTTTGTTGCATAGCGGGCGAGGTTACCGAACTCGTGGCTATAGGCATCCACGGTCAAGTTGCCCTGGGTGAAAGCACGGAACTCCTCTCTCTTTCTGTCCATCAGGCCCTCTGGAATATGGTGCAGACGAAAGGCTGCATAGAAGTCTGCCCATGTGGCTGCTGGTTCAGCAGGATGCATAGCTTCAAAGTTCTCCCACCACATATTGGCGGGTCCTTCCAGGAAATATGCCGCAAAGGTCACATTGTCGGCCTCAGAAACATTTGCAGAGCGAATCTTGCGTGAGATGCTGCACAGCCAGTCATCAGTGTCGAGGGGATCGGCGGAGTGATGAAACTTTGGTGGATTCAGCTTCACAAAGTTGTTGAGGGACACTGCAACATTCCTAGGCTGACGAGCCGTATTCTGCTCAATACGCTCTAACAGTCGGTTGGTCTCCCTTTTGTTTCTCTCTGCCTCAAGCATAACTTCCGCCAGAGAGGGCGGGTGAGGCAGGTCTTCCTGCGACGCTTGACTACCCTCGCCTTGCAAATGAGCAGGGGCACGGTTCAACCTGGTGAACACCATCCTGATAAACAAACTCATAGCTTAGACCAATATCATATCAATACTAGCTATGGATTAAGAATGTACTGAACACACGGAATGCGGAAATGAATATCCGAACAACATGGTAACAAGCAACTTCTATATATACACCATGGTTCATACACACCCTTACATAGTTCAGTACAATCTTAATCGAAGAGAAAACTACTGAGATTATGAAACTACTCATCAGAGGCTTACAAGCTTCCTATACATTATTTATCTAGGCCTCCGGAATGCATTTCACATCACACGCATACTTCACAAGTCACGCAGGACTATGAACATACGGCTACTACCATACTATCCTTCCGCTCACAGCTCAGGCATCCGCATAGAACATCTCATAGGGATTACCTCCATGGACTGGAAGCTCAACCTGCGGATCAGGAAACACTCTAGCCTGAGATCCCTGGGATCCATAAGGACACGGATGTGGCCTTGGTCCCCTCACTGGTGGTAGTAGGGGTCCCCGAAGAGGGGTGACTCCTCCTATAGCTGGCCAGTCAACGTGGGCCGGAACATGGGTCCTAACAGGGTTCAGCATCTCCATATCTCCGTACCCTTTCTGGACTACCGGTGCCAGCCGTGTCAAAGCCGTCCACAGACGGGCACGGGTAGCATAAAGCTCCATGCGGAGAGCACAAGCATCCCTGTCTCTGTTCTCTAGCATCTCAACAGTGGACTGCAGTAGTGGGTCCTCGATAGAAGAATCAAAATAGACTCCACTGAGGTATCCCTCTTCACCAGGCTGAGAGGCAGGAACATAGCAGAACTTTGAATTCTGTAGGAGTGCATGTCTCGCCCTCATAATGGTCAGCATTGAATTGGCAGCATCTTGTACTGCCATGTCAACAGTGACTCCCAACCCATAGGACCAATGGATTGGCTCCTCAACTCCAGGGTAGTCTGGAAATACCCTAACAGTGCAGATATACTGGCTCTGGTTGAAGTCTCGGTACTGTTCCTCCACTATGTACACAGGGTACCAGCGGTAACCGCACACCGACATCACCCTGACCAGCATGGCCGTATGACCCGACACATCAATGCACCTGGTTAGACGTACCACCTGACGAGAAGGACGGCCAGGCATCTGTAAATAGAGAGTAATGCAAAACCATTAGAGCTCTGAATGCAAAATTGGGCAGCATAACGGCTGTAAATGCTCAAAAAAAATTTTGAGACAACCCAAAATGGAATAGCTTAACCACTCAACTATCAAGCTCAATTCTCTGATCATCAAACTTACTTCCTTTTTCCTAGGAATGAAAGAAACCCAAATATCTCTCGACCCGTAGTCTTATAATCTACCGATCAGAAAAACGGGCCTAAAAGAAGATGAGTAACCTAGTCATTAATTCCCGCAGAAAAGACGAGGATGACCAGAATAGAATAACTTGAGAAGAGAACAAGAGTCTTACGTTCCCTTCCACAAACAATTCCCTTATATATAACTAAAGCAATTCTAGACTCAACTTCGACCAGTTTAGCTTAGTAATCCTATAGTCAGTCAGGCTCTGATACCAACGATGTCGGTACCCCGATCCTAAGCCATAGGAATTGAGCTTGTAACACATTGCATCCCTTTGCGGTCTCACGCACGGTTAACCCCACGGCTGCAGCCTTACCTTAGCCGGGACAGTTTGCGCCTTTTGACTCACTTATGCAATTGAGTCGCTAGCATTCCAATGTCAAAGAACCCGGATCAACAAGTCTAGTCATAAGCCAAAGTTGCAGTACCGCACAAGGACAGGCATACATGACCCAACAAAGCAAGTATCGGTCATCAGCGAATGTAGACGAGTCGTAGCAAGCTACAAGGACTCCAATACATCACGTGACATTTCCCCCAACGGGGACAGACACAACAGCTAAGAAGGACACATGCCGGTCAACAAATGTGTCCGGAGCAGTAGCGAGCTACCATGGCTCGTTGGATCACAAAGGGGCATTTCCCTATAAGGAGTGCTACTAAAGTTTACGGCTAGGTAATCGAACCCCATACATATCAAGTACGACACACGTACGCATGGCATACCGATATGTATAGATACATCGATGGCATCACAACATAACCATAAACATACAAGCTTTATTTAAGAGGCTCGGAAGAGCCACACACATAATATTACAGAGTAAGGGTCTCTCGACCCATAATAGCAGTCTTTCAGTTACAAGCGAGCGGAAGTGTTTAAAACTTTCTGAGTACAGACAGGTGAAACTAGAAGGCACATAGCCTGACTATACTACAGACCCAACCTAGGGCCAGGTCGTAGCTGGGACACCAGCTACTCGTCGTCGTCGATGTCTATGAAGAATCCTCCATTAGGGTCATTAGCAACCTCTGCAACATTTATTAAGCAAACATGAGTACGGAGGTACTCAGCAAGACTTTAGGATAACTATCTACTCATGCAATGTATCAATAAGGTATTGTGGGGTTTCATGCGGAAAGCCAGCATTTGACTCGTGGCTAGACAACTTGCATTTTTAAATAATTTTGACAACTTGATTTCTCGCACACGAGTCCACTAACACCACAACAATACTTTATCGTGGAATCATTCCGTCTCCATACGGAAATGCCGTCCATGACACTCACGCTTATCTTAACAATTTTATGAGTAGCCATTGAAGTTATCTATGAACAACATATGTCTCCAAGTAGTCCATATCCGCGGACGCGGCTATTCGAATAGATCATAACCCTGCAGGGGTGTACTTCGTCACACACGCTCTCTCCACTTATCGCCATGTGCACGTCATGCACCTCGGCAACCTTCAAGCGGAAGCCCAGCGAGGGAGTCGGCCACGACCGTTAACCACACTAGTACCGAGTCCAGGTTTATCGCCTATCTGAGAGTAACCCGTACGAAAGTACGGCCGAGGTTTCCGCCACGGCCTCAAACGATGTGCGCAAGGTTCCCAAGTCCACCATCTGGGTGCCACTTGGTACACCGTGCCACTGCCTACCGCATCACAGCCAACCTCTCAGGTCAGCGCTATGCACGGCCTCCAGCATGACTATAAACACCAGAAACTACTTGCAACTCCTGGACCGAGTACTAAGCGATTAATAAGTCGAGAGGGTCAATTAAGTATCCCAACGTGTGGTAGTATCTAGTCTTGGATTACATACACGAAACTCAGTTCCTAAGGACGGTTCCAATGAAACAACACGCCATGTACTCCTACACAACCTTTCACCGGTACCTTTACCAAATCAGGTTCAACACACGACATTTGCTTACCGAACACATTCTCACAATTCTGTTCATCTCCGAGATGACAGACCATACACAACTCTAAGCATAGCATGCATAGCAGGATAAGGCACATCATGGCTCAAGCATCTACCAGGTATGCTAGGTTGCAAGGTTCAGCTATTTACTGTGACAAGGATAGGTCATGCAAAGGAAGTGGGTTCAACTAACGTGGCAAAAGCAGTTGAAGCATTTGATCCTAGTGCAATAAATAAGTGCAGGAGCGAGAACATGGGATTTATCGGAATGATCAAAATGGTTGCTTGCCTTGTTGCTCCGAGGAGGAACGATATCCGTCAAACGGATATTCGGTGGAATCCGGGGGATTGGAGCCTACCGAAAGGAATGACAACAATCAATAACAAACATATGCAACAAGATGATTTATGAACATGGCATGAAGATGCAAAGTGGTATACTATTATAGCTAACATTTATTAGGTTTGAAGTTGATTTGAATCAAATTCAAATATCACTTCAAACGAGGTATTCTCGAATACCATTTTAATTGATTCGACCTGATGCTCAGATCACTTGCTTTTAACATGCATGGAAAAAAACATTTTAGGTTGCTAGTTTGTGATTTCCACATTGTTTGATCATATCATTTGTAGTGAAATTTAAATATTTTCCAAATTCCATCTCCAAAGTATTTATGAAGGTTAGCTTATTCATTAATCCATATGTTAGGGTTCAGTAACATTTTCAAACATGTTTGAAAATGACATATTCAGATTCCTTGAACTTTTCTGATACTTTTTCATATATAAATTATTTTCATTGGAGTTACAGATTAAAATCTATGATTTTTAGAAGTTTTGGCATTTTTCTGGAATTCTTTTAAATCAGAAATTCACTTATTGCGTCATAACTGCATCATCATGGCGTCAGCAGGTCAAATGACCTGATCAGGTCAAACCTGACAGGAGGGACCCACTGGTCAGCGTCTCAGGGGCTAACCCCGCGCTGACCAGCCCCTAAGTGGGTTTGACCTGGCCTTGGGCCCACTGTCAGCGAGCGATTAGGGTTTAAACTACTGGGTTAAGATGGCCACGTCGTTCCCCGCCGGAGCCTGGCCGGCGGCGACCAGATCCGCGGCAGAACCTCGCCGTAGACACGCTATAGCATGCTGTGGTGCTCGGAAAAGGATGCCGAGAGCACTGGGATGATCCCCAGGCTTGACCTCATCCAGCGCTGGCCTCAGGGAGGGCTATAGGTGGCCGGAGCAAGCCGGCGATGAGCCGGGGCGGCGGCCGGAGTACGGGTTCGATGGTCCAGTGGCTAGCGGGCACGGATCCGAGGGGAAGGAGAGGGGAAATGATCGCAGGCTCACGGGGAGTGCAGAGGAAGGCTTAGACGGCTCGGGGAAGCATTGAGGGCGACAAATCGAGCAGAGCCTGTCGGCGGCCGAAGGTTGAAGACGACGGTGCCGTGGGCGTTGCAGAGCTCGGGGAGGCTTCGGCTTCTGAAGTGAGGACCAGCTCGACGAGGCAGAGCTAATGGCACACTCGGGAGGAAGATCCTGTGGCTAGGGGCACGGGCAGCTCGAGCTCGAGCTCCTCTCAATGGCGGCAGTGTGAATCGGAAGAACCGAGAGGAGAGGGGGAAGAAGGAGCACGGGAATGGATAGCTTCGTGCTCGGGGAGGTTATCCCCGTGCTTGCCAGCGCGAAGCGGCGGCCAGGCACGCAGAGAGCTGCGTGGAGGTGCACGGCGTCGCGGTGGCCACCTCCTGCTCCTACTAGCGAGGAGGAAGACGACAGCGCATCTGGGCCTGGGCTGAGGTGAGCGACAGGTAATTCCTTCCTCTTTTTTTTTCTGTTTTGTTTCTGTTTTGCTAACTAATTGATTTACTATTTATTTCAGCTCCAAAATAGTTTGTAAAAACTATTTTGAACACACCAGAATATTTGTTGGAATGTATCCAACCATTCCTAAAGTTTTCAACATTTTTGAAAACATAAAGTTTTAAATTCAAATTTTAAACTTGAAACTAGTAGCTTTTTGCATGTATTTAAAATGCCAAAAGTGTTATGAAAATGGTTTTCTTCATTGCTTATTTTCTTCCATGATTTATCAGAAAAGTTGAACTTCTCTTGAGGCCATTTTGGGTTCATTGATTTTAACTAGTTTGAAAATTCCTTTAATTTGAGAAGTGGCTAGGGTTTTTGAGTTTTCCTTCACCACTTACTTTGTTCTTGTTGAAAATTTCCTAGATGCAATGCAAAGAAGACATGAGCACAAGCTAACTTGATTAAGGTGTCAGGGATGTGACAGTCTCCGTGGGCATGGACACAAAGTTCAAGATCGACTCCCACTTCATCAATGCATCACCTTCAATTTACCCCTCGTCTTTGATGAGGTTGTAGCTTGGGAAGAATATCTGGCAGAACACCAGAAGAGTAAGATTCGTGAAAACTCTTTGGGTCATATTGCTTTAGGAAGGCATAGGTTCAACCCATCGGGGCATCTTAGGAACATATACCACATACTTCAAGAGTAACCAACACATGCTTGACAATAGAGTATGTCGACAAAAGCATAGGATGCAATTTATCAGATGGAGAAGACATAATTTACTAAGGGCACTACATATCAGGGGAATAATATGACAAGAATTTTTTAAATGTAAAGGATTCCGTCGGATAATAACCCAGCAATGGGTCTGACGATCCACAAGGACCTGATGTGAGTATCGGTACTCAATCGGACAAAGATAGATGCAATGCATCGGGTTATAGAACATCTGAAAAATATTGATACTTAGTTACCAAAGGAATTAGGATTTCCAGGTTGGTGTATCATAATCAGATGCTCCGATCAATTTGAAGTAAGTTAAACGGACTTAGATGAACAACCAACCAAAGTTGAATTTTTTTGAGAATCAGCTCTGTCTGGAAGGATGTCTGAGTCAGAAAGATAATTTATGAGTATCAACAGGTGATTGTGTGCATTCACACAAAGGTAGAATCGATAAGATCAATGGAAAATCACAAAGGATTTCAATGAATGCTGCTAGTCATATGGATTTAACCATAATGCAAGCAGGTGAGAAAGGTCAAGAGTAATAGGCTACTCGGGATTCCAATTCGAAGAACTGTCGAAACCCATGACTACTGATGATGAAGGAATCCCCGATAAGATAATTCGTTGCCTCTCGCAAAACAATAGCAATTGGAAAACAAAGTATGCACGACATTTGTATGTCGTCATCCATAGGGGTTGGCGGAGGAAGGGAAATCATAGAAGCGATGAGCACAAGTTCTCGAGAGAACATCAGAGAGTAACTTCAGAATCTTCCGATGGATCAAGCCATCGTCTGAAATACGTGGCTCCCCGGGAGGAAATATTTATGTGAACCTAATGTTAGAGTTAGTAAAATCTTTAACCCGAAAGAGAAGAGAGAGTAGCGCCTAGATTATAGGAAAGGAGTAAAAGATACTAATACCACTCAATTGAGATGTGGGCCCGTAAGCCACAACATCGGTGTTAGTAAGGTTTTTCAAACACTAGACTCAACTTTGGCCAAGGAGTTGGAAAGGGGGCTACCTACAGGCCGTAGGCTCCGATACCAACTTGTGACGCCCTCGATTTAAACGTACGCTAATCATACACGCAAATGCGTACGATCAAACCGAAGGACTCACGGGAAGATATCACAACACAACTCTAGACACAAATAAAATAATTCAAGCTTCATATTACAAGCGAGGGGCCTCGAGGGCTAGAATACAGAAGGTCGATAAACACACGAGTCAGCGGAAGCAACAAATATCTGAGTACAGATATAAAACATGGGGTGCCTTAGTGAAGGCTAGCACACATGAAACATGATCGAACGAGGCGAGGCCTCCTGCCTCGGAACCTCCTAAACTACTCCTGGTCTTCAGCGGCCTCCACGTAGAAGTCACCATCGGTGTGGCAGGCGTCGGGAGGAAACTCCATCTCCTGCGCTCCATCATATGGTCGCAACAACGGATCAAGGGGACAAAGGGGGAGCAAAGCAACGGTGAGTACTCATCCAAAGTACTCGCAAGTCTTACATCAGAACTATGAAAATTATGCATCAGTATCAAAGAAGGGGTTTATATGTGGACTGACTACAGCAATGCGAGAATTGAGAGAAGGCCTAGTCCTATCGAAGACTAGCATCTTCAGGGTTTTTCCGCAATAGACGAGAGTAGAGCAAGGTAACACAAATAATACTAATATTGTTGCAGCAATATAAATATGAGGTCACGCCCAGATATCCTTCCTCGACTCCCTGCGAGGAAGCAATACCGGGGCAACAAATCCAGTTAAGTAAGAATTGTAGTTTTATAAGATTAGGGAACAACTACAAGTCGTCCTCTAACCGTGGACGCGGCTATTTGAATAGATAAGTTCTTCCCTATAGGGGTGCACAACATATTCCCCGACGCGCTCGATAACACTCTAGCCGGACACACTTTTCTGGGTCATGCCCGGCCTCAGCATATCGACACGTCGGAGCCCCACCTAAGCTTAGCAGAGAGGCCAGCCCGCCGGTCTAACTCCTAAGCACAAAGGCCTCGTGTGCCCACTTGCCCTCCACGCTTCTGCACGATGCGAGGGCGGCCGATGTCAGTCCTAGCACCCCTTAATAAAAGAGCGATGCATCTCAGGACCACTCGGGCGCGCGTCGCTACATCACTGACGTCTGAAGAGCTTCGGCTCATACCGCGACGTCGAGTACCCATAATTCTTCCCACGCAGACAGTTAGTGCATAATAAGGCCTTCCGACCAACCCAGATCAAATACCCAAATCCATTATCATTTCAATTAAGCCAGCGACACAAATACGCGGGAATCCACCCGCCTAACATCTATTCATCAAAGATCCCAGTAACATGGTCAAGTAACTGTGTGGTTGGAACATCAGGGGGAATCCGAGGTATCACCCTCGTTGGATTCCGAACGATGTAATCCTTCAAGGTGGACTTAGAGGAATCACCCTGGAGGGTCCCACACTTGAGGGGTTGCACGACAGAGGCATCGTCGGGAATGGTGAAAGAGGAATCACCCTCGATAACCATGACCGACTAGCTGTACTACAGAGATATCAGCAGGAGTACTTTGCGAGGTGTCACCCTCGGTACCCGATAGTATCTTTGTAGCGTCGCACAACTAAGGGGGGTTGTAAGTGTTTTGCCGGGTCTGGCTCGTCGATCAGGGATCAAGATTTGAAAACAAGCGGGGCAACTGGACTACGCGGTCAAAGCGGATGACTGCTCCACCTATACTAAACAGTTTTAAAGTGCGGTACTGAAAGTAGCAGTTCATAAAAAATAGGCTATGCATCAGATATAGGAGCTAACTACAACAGTAGCAAAATTCTAATGCAAGCAGGAGGATGAAATACATAGGTGACATAAGAATGATCAAGGGGGGTTCGCTTTCCTTGCTGCTCTGCGGCAAAAGGCTGGTCGGCAAGATCGTAGATGTACCCGACAGCAGCGTCAGTTTCCGGGTCTACCGTAAGAAGAGGGGGGAGAAACAATAAATAACAGCAACAGGTGCAACACTAAGCATGACATGGCAATATGCTGGCTAGGCATGATCTAACGCAGCAACATCCGTCATAGACGGGTCGGGAAAATATCACATGATATTTCCCGGGTCTCTGGCTACTACCGGTGAGACTGAAAACGATGAAAAAGTTCCACGTTTGCTATGCTAGGGACGCATGACAAACGAAAGGACCGTGTATCTCGTTTCGTCTCGTTCTGCTGATCAACTTTGATGTTGAAAATATTTTGATCTGACTTACGATTTGTTTTATATTAATCTTTAAAGTTTTATTAATTATTTAGGAATTAAAAACAGATTTAACTAATTCAATTAAAAGCAATTATGACATCAGCATGATGTCATGTTGACATCAACAGTTGACTGGTCAACTGACCAGTGGGTCCCATGTGATAGACACAATTTTTTAATTAGGTTTAATATTAATTAATCAGTTTTATTAAATGGGGGACCCACGTGTCATACTCTAATAGGATAATTAATTATCCTAATTAACAGATTCTAATTTATCTATTTAATGAATTAACTAATTAATTAAATAATATATCTAACTAATTATTTATTTTATTAATAAAAACACATTTATATTTTCATATTTATGTTTTTTGTTTTATCATTTATTTCATTTACAAAGGATGTGGGGCCTCCCGTGTCATAGACACTGGGGTGGGGCTGGCCCCACCGGTAAGTGGCACAATGGCCACACACACACAAAACACCTATACATAATGTAATTTCCTTACATACATGCATACAACATAATATTTCATACATACATACGAAATACATTCATGTCTCTAATACCTACATAGATACACAAATACATCATTCTATTTTTATTTTCCCTCTTATCTCTCTCACATCTCTCTGCTACTCTCTCGCATCTCTCTCAAAAGAGACGAAGGAGGCAATCTCCACCTCCTCATACCGAAGCACAACGGCGCCGGAATGAGGCGGTGATCGCCGGAACGGAACCGGAACGGAGAGTGGATGAGGGGGTGTTCTCACCAAGCCTTGTAGATGTGAAAAAATGGGCTCGGGAGAGGCTCGACGGCGCGACGACGGAGGGGTTTGTCGGTGTGGACGCCGGAGAAGGTGTCGGCGGTGCTGGCCGGAGATGCCCCCGGCGAGGCAGGGCCGGAGGAGACGCCGGGAGGGCCGGCGGTGGCGGTTGTCGGGCCGACGGGCGAAGGGGCCCTGGTGGCGTCCAGAGGGTAGGAGGAGGCGGATCTGGTGCGGCCCTAGCAACGGCAGCCGGTGATGACGCGGGATCGAGTTGGGGGAGAGGCGCCAGGGAGGAGGAGGCGCCAATGGGACAACGACGGAGCGAGGGACAAGGGAAGTGGAGCGAGGCGCAGGAGGGCTCGGGCACGGCTGGGGGAGGTGGTGCGACGCGGTGGGGAGGGCGATGGGGGTGGGTTGAGGGAGGCTTGGAGCCGAGGGAGAGAGCCGGCGGGGGGGAGGCGTCGGCCCAGGGACGCGGGGTGGGGGTGAGTTGAGCGAGCGGGGCCGCGCCGTGAGTCTGGGGGCGCGTGGGGTGAGAGGAGGGAGGCAGTGGGCGACGGGGTAGGTGGGGCGCTGGTGGTTGGTGGGGGTGACAAGGGGAGGGCTCCCTCGTCCCCTGGCGGCGCTGCACGAGGAGAGTGGAGCGGCGCTAGGGTTGCATGGGGGGTTTTATACCCCCCATAGCATAGGTGGGCTGGCAGGCCCAATTTGGGGGGCTTGTTCTTTCTTTTTTTTGTATTTTTTTATTTTTTCTAATAGTTTTTGTTTTGAATAGTTAAGTGTTTTAATTAAATCTGAAAATATCCGATTCAATTTTATAAAGTATTAGGGAATTCTTGCAGCTCATCCAAATTTTTTATTTTTACATTAGAAAACTTTTCCGTTTGATTTATTTTTAAAATTAGAATTTGGATCGGTTTGAAACTACCCGAGACTACCCATGGTAATCCTGGTGATGTGGCACCATTAGCATAGGTTTACTATAGCTTAATTTACCGGGGCGTCACATTAACCAACTTAAGGGTTGGCCACAATCCATCAGGACACCCCCCTAGGACGCGCCTTGTTGTCTTGTGGGGCCCTCGGGCATCATCCTTCATTGATTCTAATTCCCAAAATTCACATATATTCCAAAAAATGTCCGTAAATTTTTATCGCATTTGGACTTCATTTGATACAAATTTTTCGCGAAATAAAAAACACAAAAAACAAAAACTGGCACTGGGCACTCGATAAGTAAGTTAGTCCCAAAAATAATATAATATGTTGCCAAAAGTGTATGAAAGTTGTAGAATATTGGCATGAATACTTTATAAGTTATCGATACATTGAAGAAGTATCAGCATCCCCAAGCTTAATTCCTGCTCATCCTCGAGTAGGTAAATGATAAAAGAAATAATTTTATGAAGTGTGAATGCTGGCATAATATACAAGTTTGACCAATGTTACTTCCAATTACTTTTTCTTGCATCATAAAACAACAACTCTTTTCTCATAGAACTTCTCTTGTGCAAGTAACAAGCTAATTATATGTTAAATTATAGACAATAAACTTTACTGAAAACTAGTAGACTATGTTTACAGTCATCAAACAATTACAATTCACCTTATTTTCAGGAAGGTTCTATGTAATTGCTTGGATTTAGCAAATTCCACATACTCAACTATCATTTAATCTTCCATGATTGTTGACACTCAAGGCATATTTTTAGAACAAGTAGATTCAAATAAACGCATAGGAAGATACGGGCTTAATGCTCCGCGTCCTAACTTATTTATCTCAGGGATAACGTTAACAATAATGAATCATGATCACCTATATCCAACTGGATATATGTGCGTGGATGTTTCCCCACCACATGATGCTTGCCAACTAAAGAACTAATAGATTGGAATAGGCATGAACATTATTGACTCTTGCATAAAAGTAAAAACAGAAAAGTAAAAGATAGACCCTTCTAAGAGCGAAGCGGAGGTTGTCATGCGCTTTTTATTTTTGGATGTACAATCTCTTAATGAAAAGGAACGTCACTTTATATTCCCCCTTGTGATAGCAAACTTTATTATGCACTTCGTCACTTTTATTTCTTTGCCATCACAAGATCGTACAAAGCTTATTTTCCCTTACAATAAAAGATTATACATGTTTAGGAGCAATTTGTATTGCCTTGTGCACCGATGACAACTTACTTGAAGGATCTTACTCAATCCATAGGTAGGTATGGTGGATTCTCATGCAATAAACTGATTTATGGGTTACGGGTGCACAAGTAGTATCTCTACTTAGTGTGAATTTTGTGCTAGCATAAGTTCCTAAGAAAGCACTGCATGTTAGAGGATCCATGACAATATAACTAAATTGTGAATATAAGCAAACATAACCATTACGTTGTCTTCCTTGTCCAACGTCAACTACTTGATCAAGTTTGAAAATAATTAATGGGGGGTCACAATCATAGAAGATGTCCATGATAGTATATTTATATGTGAAATCTCTCTTCCTTCAATATTCCTTCATGAATTTCTCAAATGACCAATGCTATGTTTGCTAACCTCCAATAAATTTTATTGCTTATACTATTAGTATGTGAAGTCATTACTCCCCATGGTACAAGCAAATGAAGCATATATAATTTCACATTTTATGACATTCAATTCATCCAACAGTTTCTCTTAGGATATATGTGAAACACAAGTGTGATCATCAAACTATTCTCAAAAAGATATAAGTGAAATTCATAGAGCATTCGTCAATGAATATAGAGAGATCAATATCCAAGATCAAAATATATAAGTGAAGCACACGAAGGATTCTATAAAGCCCTACTCAAAAGATTTAAGTGAAGCACATGAAGCATTCTATAAATCAACTAAGGATTATTTCATACCAGCATGTTGCATAAAATAAAAGGGAATTGTAAACACAAAATATGCTCCAAAATACCTCACACATGCAATTCAAGCATTCTAATGGCAATTCTTTTAACTTTTAATTGAGAAACAAGATTATAACTAACACAAATAAAATAATAACAAAATAAAATGATTCTCCAAGCAAAACACATATTATGTGATGAATAAAAATATAGCTCCAAGTAAGATATACCAATAGTGTTGAAGACGAAAGAGGGGATGCAATCCACAACATCCCCAAGCTTATACGCTTGAGTCTTCCTTGCATATTACCTTGGGGTGCCTTGGGAATCACCAAGCTTAGGTTATTGATGCTCCTTATTCTCCCCATATCGGTATCTCACCCAAAACATGAAAAGTTCTATCACACAAACTTAACAGAAACCTCGTGAGATCCCTAAGTATGATAGGCAAATCATAAAGTTTAGGTACTCATATAAATTGATTCATATTTAATTATTCCACAAGGTAATGTATTCTAACTCCTCCATGGCTTATACCCCATGATATAATCCATAACATCATCAAAACAAGTAAACTATGCAAGCAAATACATAATGTGTCAAAAATAGAACAATTTGTAATGATCAACACAAACACCATACTTATGTAACTCAAACAATTCTGATAGATTAGTATAACGTGTGTAACTTGTACATTAATGCTGTGTAAAAAATTCATATGAAAAATATGTTCCAGTAATATCATGGAAATTCTGCACTTGATGTCAAAGTTTCTGTTTTTTGCATTGTATCAATTCTACTCATCATCCAAATCATCCCAAAGGCTTTACTTGGCACATTATTGAAATGAAAGACATAAAACATAATTACTAAAGTAGCTTAATCATTTTAACACACAAAAAATGAAAGGATAAGTGTTGAGTTGTCTCCTAATAAGCACTTTCCTCTAAAGCCTTTTAGTTAGGCATGATAATTTCAATGCTGCTCACATAAGGATACTTGATTAAACATGCAAAAGAGCATTATGAATATTGGGAAAAGAACATTATTTTTCTGGTGTAGTGGTATATATAAGTGGATAATTATTTTTATGAGAAACTTCCATTAAATATTCTACATTTTTTCCATGAGCACGAACATAAGTGTTCAAGGTCGACCATCACTTCTTCAATTCATACTTTCCGATCGCTTCTCTTTTAAGAGGCAAGTAATTTTTTTATGTTTTTAATTTTTCAAAAAAAACTTGTTTTTCACCCACAACTAAATAAAGAAAACAAGAAAACAGAAACATAAGAAAAACAAAATCTACTTAGTGATAAAAGAAAACAAGCATACATGAAAATATTAACCCCGCGCTATTGCTCACTTGCAATGGCGCCAGAAAAGAGGGTGATAATCCCCAAGTGCAAGGAATCATCGTTGCACTTTCCAAATATGGAAGTGGTAAGTATGGAGTGTCTAATCCACAAGGATCTAAAGGTAAGATCAATATTCTCTCAAGTCCTATCTGCCACCGATACGACTCTACATACACCAAACATTTGCTTCTATTTAGTAACGAGAAATAAAACTACGTTGTAGGTATAAAGAGGATAGCTCTACATGATACTAGAGAACTAAACTATGAAAAGTTGCTGCACTAAATAGAGTTAGAATATAATACAACATATTACAAATTGGAAGTGTGGTATAATGATGGTATCGTGTGAAGAATCATCCTAGGCAATTGATAACAAGATCGGTAATCATTCTTGCAATTTTATATGAGGGAGAGGCATGAGCTAACATACTTTCCGTACATGGATCCTATGAACTTATGACTGGATCTCTAGCAAGCATCTGCAACTATTAGAAATCATCAATGTAAACTCAACCATAGCGTTAAACACAAAGTCCCCTTTACTCCCATATGTACACAACCCCCTTACTCGGGTGTAAGATTTTGTCACTCTAGCCATCCACTATAAGCGAATCATGAACATATTGCAACACCCTCCAGCGTGAATCCTTCATGTGTGCGCCTCATGAAAGGCACCTTCATAGAGCACAAAAATAAAACATACACTCAAACCAATCAAGATCATCAATCAACCAAATGGAGAACATAGATCTACTCAAACATCATAGGATGGCAACACGCCATTTATTAATAATATGTGGGATGAAACACCATGTTCAAGTAGGGGATTACAACGGGGTGAGGGAGAGTGGGCGACTTAAAAGAGATGAGGAAGGTGATGATGATGGTGATGTTGATGAAGACGATCACCGCGGTGATGGCTCCCGTGACGGCACTCCGACGCCACCAAAAGAGAGGGGCAGAGAGTTTGCCCCTTAGGCTTGCTCTTCCTTGGCCTTTCCCCATCTAGAGAGAGGTTCTCCCTCTAGTTATTCGGCGCCATGGCTCCCGGAGGGGCGAGAGCGCCTCCGAGATTGGATCTCTCTCTCTGTGTTTTTCTCGTGGTTTCGCTTCTATTTTTTGGCCCTTTGCCATTTCTTAAATATATGGAGATCCGTAACTCCAATCGGGTTGAAATTTTGAGGGGATTTTTATCGCGAAAATATATTTCTTGTGGCGGAAGGAGAGCCTTAGCTGACTTGAGGCCTGGCCACATGCCATCAGGGTGCCACCTCCAGGCCGCACCCTGTTGGCTTGTGGGCCCCTCGGGCATTGTCTTGCATTGATTTCGGCTCCCAAAATTCACATATATTCCAAAAAATCTCCGTAAATTTTTATCATGTTTGGAGTCCGTTTGATAAAGATTTTCTGCGAAATAGAAAAAAAACAAAAATAGGAACTGGCATTAGGCAATAGATAAGTAAGTTTATCCCAAAAAATAATATAAAATGTTGCCAACAGTGTACGAAAGTTGTAGAATATTGTCATGAATACTTCATAAATTATTGACACATTGAAGGCGTATCAGTGCCCCTCACAAGGGCACGAGACCCGCGAGCATGACTACGACCCCTCTCCATCCCAAAAACGACATGGTGAAGAAGATGGTGAGGAAAAGAAGAAGACATTGGTCAATATATTGCAAGAGGGACGAGAATGAGCAACACCCCCTCCATCAACCCCCCCCCCCACCTCTATATAGGGCGAGGGAGCGGAAGGGGGTGGCTCTTTGTAACCCAAGGCAGGTGCATACTGTTGTACACTCAGCACCAACGACCGCCCCTCCCAGCCAATACAGGGCCTCGCATGTGACACGCATCATGAGAAGTGTGACAGAAGACAAAAGAGGAGAAGGCAGAACATAGCAGTGAGAAGTGAACGGGCGCTGCCCGCTATTTTCCTTGACTTCCTTCGAAGGGACTCGATGGCTGATTGATCGTTGTCCGATGCGGCGGTAAGCTGCCAAGCATGCGGTCTTGGACAATCACCCTTCACCACCAATGGCATGCGAGTCCTCAAAACAGCCGCCTGACTCCACCACTTTCGCGACCCGCAGTCAATGCACGTCTTGGGAAAGGAGTAAAAATCATTATAACAACAGGGAATTGCGTTCGTGTGTGCATGTGCAGTATTTTTGGGCCTAGCAGAACAAACGTCACGGAAGCAAGTGTGTCCCAAGCCCAGGGGCAACTATTGGTGTACTAAAAATGCGGGCTTTCGTACCCAGACTTGTATACAGGCAGCCGCGACTTCCAGGCCGGCAAGACCCTACCGGGTAACATAAACTTTCACGCAACAACAAGGGAAGACCAGCAACAAGGCCTGGCCAGCCACCTTGTTGGGAGGAAGAAGACGTGACAACCATCACATCCGACAAGAACCCGCTGTATATTTTCTCGCACCACCTCACTCGGCTAATTGTCAACATCAATGTGGTGTCGAGCGGACGAGTAGTTAGGTGGACTTAGTTAGAGGCCCCTGGCGACCATGAGAGGCGTGCAACAACTTTAATGATGCCCGTCTAGTGACATGTCAAGTAAATAAAAGGTATCTAGGTGAATGACACAAAAGGAGAGGCAATTCTTGCCGGGGAATGTTGCGAGCGCGCCACCTCATAGCGCATTTAATGTGTTTGTCTCTATCCGACAGAGTTAGCTATTTCCCACTATAGTTTCTATCTGTATTTTTGGCAGCTATCGTATGGACTATTCTTCCACAAAAAGACTATTTTAGCCACTCTCGTAATCCCTTGTACTATAAAACGAGGTCAACGGCTACCTTAGAAAGATCGACTCTCTATTTAGTCTACACACGTAGTTGTTGTCATCGAGAATTTTTGCCTCGCGAGTGCACATGTATTATGTACAAACACATAATCCACCAGATCACAATATGTAGGTTTTTATGCTTCCAAGCGACCAAAACCTATCTAAACCACCATGCAGACAGCCGTTGGTGGTGCTATTTGTGCATCCATAGTCCCCGTTGAACCGTAGCAAAGGGGCCTTGTCAGTCCGATAGATTATCATAGGGAACTCAATCCGAAAGTGGGTTTATGTTCAGATTATTCATGAAAACATATTGATTCTTTGATGGTCTTTTCTATATGCATGATTACGATAGCTTCGTATTCCTCTTTAATCTATTGGTTTGATTTGGCCAACTAGATTGATTTATCTTCAACGGAAGTGGTGCGTTGTAATGGGTTCAGTCTTGCGGTGCTCAATCCCTATGACAGAAAGAGACATGACACGTATTTGTATTGCTTCCATTAAGGATAAAATGATGGAGTTTATTCATATTAGTTGGATTTACTTTGTCTACATCATGTCATCTTGCTTAAGGCGTTACTCTGCTTTACATAATACTCTAGATGCATGCTGGATAGCGATCATTGAGTGGAGTAATAGTAGTATATAGAGGCAGAGAGTCAGTCTACTTGCTTACGAATGTGATGCCTATATGTGTGATCATTGCGATGAAAAAATATTGCATGACTATCCTCTTTTCTATAAATTACCTAACAGTAATTTGTTTACCCACTGTATGCTTTCTACGAGAGAGAAGCCTCTAGCAAAAACTATGGCCACGTGGTCTCTACAAATCAAATTCGAAAAATGCTGATAATATTTCTATTTTTATATTATGTAATTCTACTTTCTATTTTTTGGATGTATATTATCTATCTATCACTACTTATTTCTTGCAAGTAACGTGTTAAAGGGGATTGGCAACCCTCTTGCTCACGTTGGGTGCAAGTGTGCGCTCTTTTGTGTGTAGGCGCTGACGGCAGGTATTTGTGTGGTCCTTCTATTGGTTTGATAAGCTTGGTTGTTAGTGAGAGAATTACTTATCTCTCATGTGCTACATCTCCCCTCCTCTTCGGAGAAAATCCCAACATAGTTTACAAGTAGCATATATCGGCGAGCAGCTCACGCCCTTGCTCTGCAAAGATGCATCGCAACGTGACTCCATTGGAGTGTCTGCGGTAGAGCCCGTCATCCCTCATGCAGTAAGGCCCGGCCTGGCAGGCCACGTGCTCTGCTTCAATGTCATCCTCCAGGAGGGTGCCGCTCTGAGTTCTCTGACCCAGCTTCCAGCCTATGGTTCCAACACTAACAACAGGCGATCGCGTGTGGATCGGCCGCAGTCCGGTGCTCCTGTGGAGCGTGGATGTGTAAGTTCTTCAGGGTGCCATGGTGTTGGAGGTTTGTAGCATTGCTGATGGCTTCGGGAGCCTCTCCTCGAAGGACGAAGGGCTTTAGGGCTCGCGGCGGGTTGCCCGCTTGGCGATGTCATGTGATTGTTGTCGCTGCCAGGGACATGCTGGAATTCCATGTCGAGGAAGAGTTTCTCGACCCTGCGTACCTCCTCTAAGTAGGTGTCCAGGTGCTCATCCTTCAGCTTGTAGCTCTTGTTGGAGAAGTTGATGAGGAGCTACGAGTCTCCCTTGATTATAATGCGCCTGATGTGAAGAGCAATGTCGGCCTTAAGCCCGGTGATGAGGCCCTCATAGTTAGCGATGCTATGGTAGACCTTGTCGTCATGCTTGAAGTAGAGATGTATGGAGAAGTATAGCTTGTCTCTTGTCAGGTGAGCACAACGCCGGCCCCCGTGCCCTACCGGGAGAACACATCATCAAGGTGCATGGTCCATCCAACGGGGGCGTCCTTCCCTGGAAGGAGGGACTCTTCCTCACGAGGCTCCCCCCGATGTGGATCCGTACATTCAAGTTAGCCACAGATGCACCCTCGATCATCCTTGTGGTGAGGAATTCCGTCTCGAAGGGTTGTAGCTCGATGTTCCATTCTGCGACTTGGCCATTGGCATTGGGGCTGCGCAGGACATGCTCGAGTGGATAAGACATGACCACCTTGATGGGGTGGCCCTAGAAGTAGTGGCACAGTTTCCTCGAGGCGATCTGGAGCGAGAAGAGAAGCTTCTGCTACATGGGATATCTTTCACGCGCATCACGTAACACCATGCTCACAAAGTAAATGAGGTGCTCGACGAGGCGTGTGTTCGTAGGAGCAACAACTTGTTCTTTGGAAGGCCCGTCGGGCCGCTCTCCAGGGACCTCCTAAGGAGGGCCCTCGACAGGCACCGGCACGGCCTCCACAGGCTCAGATGCGGCCTCAAAAGGTGCCAGAATGGTGGGCCTCTTCATGGCACGGACCGACTGTGGGGACCCCGACTTACAAGTCGAGATCGCCGAATGAATGTGCTCAGTGGTCCCAGAGATCAATGGTCACCGAACACACAGATACTGAAATATAAGAGTCTTACATCCAAGTACCAAATTATTACATCACGTGACCGAATGGTCAAGTTCACAAAGTTGGGCCTAAGGCCAAATCATACTAATACAACTAATTAGCGGAAATCATAGGGGCTAAGCGGGTGTCCATGCCATCAATCCTACACCGACAGGCATTCTAACTCGGAAGCGTCCTAGTTCGCAAGGGTGTCTCCGAAGACATAGTCATCTCCAAACTCCGGTACTTCCATGTCTGGTCCATAATATAACCAGTGGAAAGCCAATGAGTACTTTTGAATGTACTCGCAAATAGCCCATGATATGAGCAATGAAAGTCAAGGATAACAATAACATGCGTCTTTGGTGGAATTCAGCTTGGTGGTAATGATCACGAATATGCATCAAGTTAAAGAATTACTTTTCAAGAACAGATTACAGATATAAATATATCTGCCACGTGCTGAACCACCCAGGTTCACCCTATAGGCCGAGTCACCAAACATGGTCACATCATTACTTTCATGATAACTCGTTTTTATCACAACTCACACACACTTGATTTATGCGGAAACAACTAGACGTAGTTTAAGCAGGATTACCCAACTGTCCTTGACCGTGGACACGGCTATTCGAACAGTTTTACACTTCGCAGAGGTAGTATGTTGGACCCACGAGATCCGGGAAACTTCCGTGTCATCCACGACTCGCGGTATATAACATACCCGGGGTAAGTACCCGATCAATGCCTTTGCCCAAACGATACTAGCCAAAGAGGTCCACTCGATTGGTACCCAACCCACATATTGTATGTCTTACGTGCAACGACTCTAGACAGTATCTACTATGTGGAGACCAACGGTGTGCGTGGAACACGCAAAAACGGCATAGTCGCCCTACCTGGCATGACCCCATCATGAGAGTAACCACATATCACTCCCGCCACTAGTAATGTGGCTCTTTGCTAGCACCGACCAGAGTAATCAACACAGCCCCATCCCATTAGGGGTAACGTGGTCGTACATGTAAGGTTCGGACGGTCGACACATCATAAATCTATTCCCATTTCCGAAACCATACTCACACAATTACCCGGTGCACCACTTCACCAAAAGTGGCCACCTAACTCATCATCACCCTCGGGCATTAGTGGCACCCGACGAGGTTTTCATAAATCTTTGATTTATACCAACAACATCCTCATGCTATTTACTCTAGCATTACTTCTCAACATGAAATTAGCATGACCCTCACAGGTGGTAGGATCAAGCTCAATGCATGTGCTCCGGAGAAGCCATCGATAACATCACTTCAATGAATTAACGGCACTTATGATCAGATGGAACGGAAATATTTGCTATTCTAGCATGCAATATAACATATGCTCAGTCATGGTCAAAGGTGGGCTTGCCTTGGTCAGCTAGGTATCCAGGGTCTTCGAGGTCTTCCGCTCTGATTCCCTCGTCACACGGATTTTCTATCATCGTCAAAAGAATAAATAAGAAATAGCTCACTGAAAAACAGATCACAAAGTCATTTTAAAAATGTTCTTTATTACTGAGAAATCTAAGTTGTTATTTTTAAAAATATTTGCCTCTGATCCCAATGAAGGAACATTTTTAAAATCAACTAAAGAGAAGCAAAACTATTCCAATTTAATCTTTTTTTATTATTGTAAAATAGAATAGTTGCTAGAAAATTCAACCAATGGTCTTATTAAATACTACATATTTTTAGAAGAATGTCAGTGGAAAAATTATATTTTTACACTGGTTAAATCTTTTTATAAAAATCTTTGAAAATTTAGTTTTAAAACAAAAGAAAAATGGGCTAAGTCTGTGGCCTGGCTTGGCCTGGAACTGGGCTGGACCAAAGGCCAGCCAACAGCCTGCCCAGGCGCGCGCGCCGTCAGGTTTGAACCTGACATGCGGGGCCCTGCGTCAGCTGCTGCAGGCAGCTAGGGAGAGGGGGTTGGGCCACCTACAGGTGGGGCACACCTGTCAGGGTCGTCTCCTACCTCTGGCCAGAGAGGATGAAGAGCAAGCCGGCGAGGCTGTCGACGTCCTCGGGCCCCAACGATGATAGAAATGAGTCCGACTCATCGTCACCTACCTGTTGGTGGTCGGAACAAGGACGGAGAGGCACAGGTTCACCAGCGACGAGGAGGCCGTGGCGGAGGAGTTTCGGGAGGTGGTCGATAGGGTAGCTAGGGGCACGAATAAGCTTGGAAAAGGTGGGGGAAACTCAGGTCGAGGGGGTGTTTTGGTGGGTCGAGGGACACAGGAGCCGTCGTGTAGCCGGAGATCGACCGAAGCTCCGAGGCGGAGGGGCCTCGGTCGATCTCGAGCACCAGGGATCTGCTAGCTTGTTGCCGATTCGGGAGCGTCGGTGACTCACTGTGGCGCGCATGGGGGTGCAGAGAGGAGCTGGGGTCGAAACCACAGTCTCAGGATATGGTTTTGGACTGCCAGAACCATCTACAACAGAGGGAGAGAGAGGAGTCGAGCATCAGTGGCCGCACAAATTTGGCCAATACTGGTGCACGCGGGCACGCGTCGCACAAGCTCTAGCGCGGGAGAGGAGGGGCCCTGATGGTCACTCGATGCACAGGGGTTGTCGGGGAAGAGGTTGGACACCTCGGGGGAGGCTGGAACTGGCCAAGAGCGTCGCCCCCACCTCGGTAGTTTCCTCTAGCGCGCCAAGAGCACTGTTTTGGCATGACACAGCATGCTGGTGCGCTGGAGGGTGCTTTGGACGTGTCTAGGATGTCCTCGGCACTCGTTGGGATGAGGCTAGCCTTTGAAGTCCCGTGGGATCTTCGGTTGTTCAAGGGAGACAAGAAAAACACGTGCTGTCAGCTTTGAGCTGAAGCTTAGATTGGGGTTTTTGGCATTTCTACTTTGAACCAGAGAGGGGCCAGTTGACTAGGGCTGGGCATTGATACTAGCCACCTAATCTGAGAGGTTGGAGCAAAGGGGTTGGGTTTAGCTATGGTTTAAAGGGGCTTTTACCCATCTGTCAGAAGGTGCTCAACAGTGGTTTGGGGTGGTTGCACCCCACCACTGGTGCTGCAACTTAACAGGTTTGGGTTTGGTGCTAAAACATGGGGTTTCACCAAGTTTGAGCTCCATTGGACAACTTTAGCCTTGTAAACTTGAAAACTTCACCATTTGATCAGATCTGCCCCTTCCAAGGAGAGTATGGGCAAACTAAGTCCCCCAAATCCCATTTTTGGTGTGGAACCCTCATTTCAGGTATTAGTCACTCCTGCAAAGTTTCAACACCATTGGACAAACTTTGCTATGTAGAGTTGCTCTAACTTCAATTTGGACAGAAAGGGTTTTATAGTTATTTGGGGTCCCTAATGTCCTTGGATTAAAGTGAAACTTTATGTGGACACCAATAGGGCTTAGGGATACTGTTGGAATTTTCTAGGACTTTATTGAGAATATTTCCTTTGGAAATATTTCAAAAGGTCAAAACAGACAGAAATGGTTTTCAGGGTTTTACTCAAATAATTATAATATAAATAGGGGTTTCAAATCTTCTGTATGGAAAATATATGTCCTTGTGATCATCTCCAAATTTAGTTAGATTTTTCTAAGGTAGAAAAGTATTTTACATATAGGAACCATTTCGAGCCTCAGAAATGGACATGCAAATAAATTAGAAAAATAATTCACAAAATAATTATTTTGTGGTTTTGGATCACTAAAATAAAGTATAATCAGATCACCAACTTTGGGTAGGAACACTCCTTGCCAACAAGGGCATGTAGTGTAACTCAAAGTAGGGTTTTACCTTAATCACAAACAGGAAAAAGGTTTTTGGAAACCATTCAATATTGTGAAATGGGGTTTTATAGCCACATGATCAAACACACAAGCATACAATGACAACCATGGCACTCACAACCTTAGTTTTGAAAAAGTTTTAACAAGCTCAGATTTTTGCATTATAGAGAAAGTCGTAGTGAAAACAGGGTGTGACAAACCTATCTCGCTTACAAGAATCTCGTCCCCGAGATTCCTAGGCTAGGTGCTAAAAAGGTCTGGAAACTTAGATAGGAGATAGTTTTCATGCTCCCATGTTGCTTCGGCTTCGGTGTGGTTGCTCCACTGAACCTTGATATACTTGATGGTGCGGCTTCTCGTGCAACGCTCGGCTTCATCCAGAATGCGGATCGGCTTCTCGCGGTTGGTGAGGTCTGGCTAAAGGTCGATGGCATGATGGTCAATGTCCTTGTAAAGATCGGGACGATTTGGCGCTTGAAGACACTTCCGAAGTTGTGACACATGGAAGACGTTGTACACACCTGAAAGTTCCGGAGGTAGCTCCAACTGGTAAGAAACTTCCTCACGCCTTGTCGTGATCTTAAAAGGTCCAATGAACCTTGGATCAAGTTTCCCTTTAACATGGAAACGCTTGGTTCCCTTGAGAGGTGTGACACGGAGGTACACCTGGTCTTCAAGGTTAAACTCCAATTCTCTGCGGTGAGAATCCGCATAGCTCTTTTGTCGCGACTTGGCTCCTCTTAGGTTGTCTCGGAGAAGTTTCACCTTCTCTTCTGCCTTGTGCAAGACTTCCGGCCCGAAAATCAGCCCTTCACCGGTTTCGGACCAGTTGAGCGGGGTGCGGCACTTCCGTCCGCACAGCACTTCAAATGGTGCCATCTTGAGACTGGACTAGTAGCTATTGTTGTATGAGAACTCAGCGAACGACAGACAATCTTCCCATTTTGCACCATGTGCCAAGACGCAAGCGTGGAGCATATCTTCGAGTATCTTATTTACTCTCTCCGTTTGTCCGACCATTTGCAGGTGGAAAGCGGTCCTGAAGGAGAGCTTGGTTCTGAGGGCTTCTTGGAACTTCTTCCAAAATCTTGAGGTGAACTGTGTACCTCGGTCAGATACAATCTCCTTGGGAACTCCGTCAAGGCTCACAATACCCTCAATGTAGAGACTAGCCAACTTGTTCCCATCATAAGTGGTGTTGACTGGAATGAAATGGGCCACCTTGGTCAGATGGTCGACAATGACCCATATAGAGTCATGGCCTCTGCTAGATCTTGGTAAGCCGGTAATAAAGTCCATGCCTATCTTGTCCCACTTCCATTCTGGCACCTGGAGAGGTTGTAGCAATCCAGCAGGTTGCTGATGCTCAGCCTTGACTCGCTAGCACACGTCGCACTTGGCAACATAAGACGCTATTTCCCTCTTCATGCCATGCCACCAGAATCTTTCTCGGAGATCTTGATACATCTTGGTACCACCGGGGTGAATAGAGTAGGTGTATCATGTGCTTCCTATAGGATCAAATCCTTGAGTTCAGCCTTGTTGGTATGCATATACGTTTCCCATACCACACTACTCCTTGTTCATCCACTGAAAATCCTCGGGCCTTGCCTTCTTGAATCTTCTTCTTGATGAATTCAATGCTATTATGACCCTTCTGGGCCTCCTTGATATCACCAAGCAGCGTTGGTTTGACTTCGAGTTTAGCTAGGAATCCTGATTCCACTAGCTACAATCCAAACTTCTCCATTTCTTCATATAAGGCGAGTTGCCTTAACTTGAGCATGACGTTCAAGGTGCTGGTCTTTTGGCTTAAGGCATCAGCCACTACATTGGCCTTACCGGGGTGATATTGAATGCTGAGGTCGTAATCCTTGGTTAATTCCAACCATCTTCATTGCCTCATATTAAATTCCCTTTGGGTGAAGATATACTTCTGACTTTTGTGGTCAGTGTATATTTCACATCGTTTCCCCAGAAGGTAATGTCGCCATGTCTTCAGGGCACAGGGCATGCACTACTGGTGCCAACTCGAGATCATGGGTGGCATAATTCTCCTCATGTGCGCGCAGTTGTCGTGACAGATACACCACAACTCTGTCGTCCTGCATTAGAACCCCATCGAGCCCGGTTCTGGAGGCATCACAATATATCACAAACTCCTTGCTGATATCTAGAGTGGCCAATACCGGGGCGGTAGTTAATCTCTTCTTCAAATCTTGGAAGCTTGCTTCACACTCCGGCGTCCATTCGAACTTCTTTCCTTTGTTCAAGAGCTGAGTCATAGGTTGAGCGATGCGGGAGAATCCTTCTACAAACTTGCGGCAGTATCCCGCGAGTCCGAGGAAGCACCTGACTTCCTTCACATCAATTGGCGATTCCTAGTTGGTTACCGTAGTAATCTTGGAGGGATCAACTGCCAATGCACTTGCTGTCATGGTATGACCCAAGAATCCAACTTCGTTCAGCAAGAATTGGCACTTGCTGAATTTGGCATAAAGTTGGTGCTCTCGAAGATTTTCCAACACCAACCTCAAGTGTTGCACATGCTCTTCTTCGGACTTGGAAAAGATTAATATGTCATCGATGAATACGACGACAAACTTATCCAGGTATTCCATGAAGACCTTGTTCATGAGGTACATGAAGTAAGCTGGGGCATTAGTCGACCCGAAAGACATGAATGTGCATTCGTATAGACCATACCGGGTCACAAATGTAGTCTTGGGTATGTCATCAGGTAGGATCTTCAGTTGGTAATATCTAGACCGGGGATCGATCTTGGAAAATACCTTAGCTCCATTTGGTTGATCAAACAAATCTTCAATCTTGGGGACTAGATACTTGTTCTTGATCATGACTTCATTGAGAGAACGGTAAGCGACGTAGAGTCTGATAGTCCCATCCTTCTTGGACACGAACAGAACAAGCGATCCCCAAGGTGACGCACTCGGACGAATGAACCCTTTCCTGGGTTGCTCATCCAGCTGCTTCTTGAACTCCGCTAGCTCTTCGGATCCCATCCTGTAAGGCTTCCTATAGATAGGCCTTGATCCAGGCATGAGCTAAATGATGAACTCAATGTCTCGGTCGGGTGGCATCCCTGGTAGCTCATCAGGAAAGACGTCCGGCTACTCACAGACTATTGGCAGTCGATCGAGTTCTAGCTCTGACAGGTCGTTATCTCGCGGTACTCGAGTGGTTACTGGCTTAGAGATATCCTTGACTTTGAGCCCTTGGTCGCTTGTCATGGTAATAGCCCTGTTGGCACAGTCCAAGATGCTCTGATGTTTGGCCAGCCAATCCATGCCGAGAATTACTTCTAGGCCTTGCAACTTAAGTACAATGAGGTCCGCTGAGAAGCTTATCCCATTGATAACAACCCCGACATTCCTACATCCTAGGTTGGTCCTCAACACTGCTCCCGGGGTCAGAATTGTCATTTGCCCGCGAAGCAGAGTAGGCTTTAAACCACATTTTTCCGCAAATCTTTGTGTAACAAAAGAATGCGAAGCACCACAAACAACAATACTGTTGCTAGGGTGGAGTTGACGAGGAACGTACCTAGAATGCAGTCCGGGTATTCCTGTGCCTCTTCTACGGAGATATGATTAATACGCCCCTGTTGTGATACTGCTGATGGTGGGGAGCTTGGTTCCTGCTTGGTGCTCCTTGGCCTTGATTTGGCGCATTGGGGCGCGGTGTGTCGGGCTTCTTGTTGGGGCACTGTCTGGAATAGTGCCCTGTCTGTCCACATCCAAAACATGTAACTTGTGCTGGAAGATTGGTCTTGACCCCACTGTTGTTCAGTGGATTGATTGCTGGCTTAGTGTTGACTTGTTGCTGAGGCTGTAGTTCTGGAGAAACGTTGGAGTCTTGTACTGTTGTTGTTGATAGTTGGGTCTTGCTGGAGCTGACTACCATGGGCGTGGCTTCGGGTTACTCGGTGCTCCACTACCCATTAGCTTGCGCTTACGGGTGTCATCCATAGCACGACTCTTATCCTCCAACATAAGAGCCTTATTAACCAGATCGCTGAAGGGCCATCATTCACAAACAACCAGCTGATACTGAAGTGACTGCTGTAGTCCTTCCATAAAGTGCTCCACTTTGGCGGCCTCGGTGTTGACGTCTTCTAGTGCATATCTTGACAGGAGGTTGAAATTCTGCAAATACTCCTTGACGGATCCACTGCCTTGCCTTAAGGCTCGGAATTCCCGCTTCTAAATGGTCATCATTCCGGGAGGAATGGAGCAGCGTGGACTCCATCTTTGAACACAGCCCAAGTGATGACTTGTCCTGCTTGCATGATCTAAAATCCATCCCACCAAGCTCTGGTTGTGCCTCCAAGACAATGAGAAGCATAGAGGACTTTCTCACGATCATCAGTGCATTTGACCAGCGCAAGGAGGTCTTCGATAGTACGGATCCAGTCATCAGCATCCAATGGTTCAGTCAAGTCCGTGAATATGTGTGGCGTAGTTCGCATGAACTCGGAGAGAGTAGAGCGACCATTGCCATTCCCGTTCTGCGGAGGATTGTTCACCAAGGCTTGAGCCAGCTACTGAATAGCGGCATTGTTGGCTTGACGTTCTTCTCGAAGAGCTTGAAGGAACTGAGCCATAGTCAAGCTTTCAGGAGAAGGTGGTGGCGGTGGAACATCGTCTTGCTGCTCGTGGTGATATCCACCTTGAGCTTCCCCTCCGGTTCCCTGCTGCTGACCTGAAGACGCAGAGTCGGGTTTGCCGAAGGTGCTATTGTGAGTTGCATTCACCATCCTGTCAGGGGAGTAGACAGGTCAATTTGCCGAACTGGCCGAAATCATAAGGGATGATGCTCTACTAAAGAGGGGGTCTGGTGTGCTGCTAGTGTAAAAAGAAAATTTTCAAGCTAAAGTTTTTGAAAAGGTTCAATGCATTAGATTAAAACAAGCAATGTAGTCACTCACAAGCTGCATGCCTAAGGCAGAATCCGAATTGCATCCAACATGCTCACACAACACTCACGGTTCACTCAACCGATGAACTCCTACGCTCGGGGAGTAACAGCTACTTGCCGACGTTGATAATACTAAGCGGCGGACTGCGCGGTCTCATAGACGGGTTCTGCGGGATCTTCGTCTTCATCTTCATCTTCATCTTCATAGGAGTAGGAGAAGGATGCGGTCCATCGCGACATCTCTTGGTTGGCAAGGTAGCGAAGAGTTCGGTGTACTCTTCCATGGTCAGGCAACGACTCTGAAGAGGACTGGCCTGAAGCGGTGGTATTCCTCCTCGGAAGACGATGCCAGATCATCCTTCGGGTGCTCCTTCCTTCTTCACATTGCAACTCTTCATCTTTTCCATGCGGAGTAGATCCTTGACTTGGTGCAGCTCTTGGCGAATCCTTGTTGATTCCTTTATCAAAAGGTGCGCCAAAGTGTCGGAGGAGAGACTAAAGTAGGTCTGGAACCTTAGTGGTGTCCTGTCCTCAGAAGATGGGTTGAGTGTCCAACTCCCGTCTATCACATCCTTAATGAAGGATAGGTGACGAGTAGCTGGCTCGTCAGCCATCTCGGGAAGGATGTCGTGGAGTCGCACGAGCGCCTCTTGTGCTGCTGTCTCCACTGCCAACATCAGATCCTCCATCTGTGGTCCTTCAAAGAACCAGCTAGTCGGGGAATCATTAACCTTCACTATCACGTCCATGTGATATTCCTTGGTGTCGGTGTTGACCTAGTGCTCGTGGTAGAGGAAGATGGGCGTGCGGCGTACTTCGCACGTCTCGAGGCTATGACTCAAAAGTAGAGGAAAGCCCATCTCCAGAAGCGTCTCAGGTACGGCAACCATCTACAAGATGTAGAGGAGAGGGTTAGAAAGTTTTTAGTGGGTGCAGAATCTCTGGTTATGCTCTATGTGCACTACTCGTCTTGGCTATCATCAATGCTACCTAAGGCATCCTATAGTCACGATGGCTCTGATACCAGCTCTGTGGGGACCCTGACTTACAAGTCAAGATCGCCGAATGAACGTTCTCAGTGATCCGAGAGATCAATGCTCACCGAACACACAGATACTGAAATATAAGAGTCTTACATCCAAGTACCGAATTATTACATCACGTGACCGAATGGTCAAGTTCACAAAGTAGGGCCTAAGGCCAAATCATACTGATACAACTAATTAGCGCAAATCATAGGGGCTAAGCGGGCGTCCATGCCATCAAGCCTACACCGACAGGCATTCTGACTCGGAAGCGTCCTACTTCGCAAGGGTGTCTCCAAAGACGTACTCGTCTCCAAACTCCGGTCCTTTTATGTCTGGTCAATAATATAACCAGTGGCAAGCGAATGAGTACTTTTGAATGTACTCGCAAACAACCCATGATATGAACAATGCAAGTGAAGGATAACAATAACATGCATATTTGGTGGAATTCAACTTGGCGGTAATGATCATGAATATGCATCAAGTTAACGAATTACTTTTGAAGAACAGATTACGGATATCAATATATCTACCACGGGCTGAACAAACCAGGTTCACCCTATAGGCCAAGTCACCAAACTTGGTCACATCATTACTTTCATGATAACTCCTTTTTATCACAACTGGACGTAATTTAAGCAGGATTACCCAACTGTCCTTGACCGTGGACACGGCTATTCGAATAGTTTTACACTCTGCAGAGGTAGTACGCTGGACCCACGAGATCCGGGAAACTTCTGTGTCATCTACGACTCGCGGTATATAACATACCCGAGGTAAGTACCCGATCAATGCCTTTCCCCTGACGATACTAGCCAAAGAGGTCCACTCGATTGGTACCCAGACCACATGTTGTACGTCTTACGAGCACCGACTCTGGATAGTACCAACCATGTGGGGACCAACGGTGTGCCTAGAACACGTAAAAACGGCATAGTCGCCCTACCTGGCACGACCCCATTACGAGAGTGACCACACATCACTCCCGCCACTAGTAATGTGGTTCTTTGCTAGCACCGACCAGAGTAATCAACACAACCCCGTCCCATAAGGGGTAACGTGGTCATACATGTAAGGTTGGGATAGTCGACACATCATAAATCTATTCCCATTTTTAAAACCATACTCACACAATTACCCGGTGCACCACTTCACCAAAAGTGGCCACCTAACTCATCATAACCCTCGGGCATTAGTGGCACCCGACGGGGTTTTCATAAATCTTTGATTTATACAAACAACATGCTCATGCTATTTACTCTAGCATTACTTGTCAACATGAAATTAGCATGACCCTCATAGGTGGTAGGATCAAGCTCAATGCATGTGCTCCGGAGGAGCCATCGGTAAAAACACTTCAATGATTTACTAGCACTTATGATCATATGCATAGCAAATATTTGCTATTCTAACATACAATATAACATATGCTCAGTCATGGTCAAAGGGTTGCTTGCCTTGGTCAGCTAGGTATCCGGGGTCTTCGAGGTCTTCCTCTCCGATTACCTCGTCACACGTATTTTCTATCGTCGTCAAAAGAATAAATAACAAATATCTCACTCAAAAACAGATCACATAGCCATTTCAAAAATGTTCTTTATTACTAGTAAATCTAAGTTGTTATTTAAAAATATATATTCCTCTGATCCCAATGAAGGAACATTTCTAAAATAAACTAAATAGAAGCAAAACTATTCCAATTTAATATTTTTTTATTATTGTAAAATAGAATAGTTGTTGGAAAATTCAACCAATGGTCTTATTAAATACTACATATTTTTAGAAGAATATTAGTGGAAAATTTATATTTTTACACTGGTTAAATCTTTTTATAAAAATCTTTGGAAATTCAGTTTTAAAACAAAAGATAAATGGGCTAAGTCCCTGGCCTGGCTTGGCCTGGAACTGGGCCGACCCAAAGGCCAGCCAACAACCTGCCCACGCGCGCGCCGTCAGGTTTCAACCTCACATGCGAGGCCCTGCAGTCAGCGTCTACGGGCAGCAAGGGAGAGGGGGTTGGGCCACCGATAGGTGCGGCACACCTATCGGGGTCATCTCCTACCTCTGGCCAGAGAGGAGGAGGAGCACGTCGGTGAGGCTACCGACGTCCTCGGGCCCCAACGATGATAGAAATGAGTCCGGCTCATCGTCGCCTACCCGCTAGTGGTCGGAACAACAACGGAGAGGCACGAGTTCACCGGTGACGAGGAGGCCATGGCGGAGGAGTTTCGGGAGGTGATCGAGAGGGTAGCTAGGGGCACGTATAAGCTTGGAAAAGCTGGGAGAAGCTTCCTGAGGTCGAGGGGAGTGTTTTGGTGGGTCGAGGGACGCAGGAGCTGTCGTGTAGCGGAAGATCGACTAGAGCTCCGAGGCAGATGGGCCTCGGTCGATCTCAAGCACAGGGGCTCTGCTGGCTTGCTGGGGTGGCTAGGGAGGTGCTAGTTGTTGTGGTGAAGCTGTCTAAGGGGTGCTGGAGCGAGGGGGAGGGCTATAAATAGGCCGGCGATAGTGGGCCGACTGGGGAGCGCCGGTGACTCACCGTGGCGCGCATGAGGGTGCAGAGAGGAGCTGGGGTCGAAACCATGGTCTCAGGACGTGGTTTTGGATTGCCAGAACCATCTGCAACAGAGGGAGAGAGAGAGGAGTCGAGCATCAGTGGCCGCGCAACTTTGGGGGTACTGGTGCACGCGGGCACGCGTCTCACAAGCTCTAGTGTGGGAGAGGAGGGGCCCTGATGGTCGCTCGATGCAGAGAGGTTGTCGGGGTAAAGGTTGGACACCTTGGGGGAGGCTGGAACTGGCCGAGAGCGTCGCCCCCACATCGGTGGCTTCCTGTAGCGCGCCCAGATCGCAGTTTTGGCATGCCACGGCATGCTGGTGCGCTCAGAGGTGCTTTGGACGTGTCTAGCATGTCCTCGACACTGGTTGAGATGACGCTAGCCTTTGAAGGCCTGTTGGAGCTTCGGCTGGTCAAGAGAGACAAGAAAAACATGTGCTGTCAGATTTGAACTGATGCTTAGATTGGGGTTTTTGGCGTTTCTACTTTGAACTAGAGAGGGGCCAGTTGACTGTAGCTGGGCATTGATACTGGCAACCAAATCTGAGAGTTTGGAGCAAAGGGGCTTTTACCCATCTCTTAGAAGGTGCTCGATAGTGGTTTGGGGTGGCTGCACCCCACCGCTGATGCTTCAACTTAACAGGTTAGGCTTTGGTGCTAAACCATGGAGTTTCACCAAGTTTGAGCTCCATTGGACAAGTTTATCTTTATAAACTTGAAAACTTCACCATTTGACCACATCAGCCCCTTCCAAAGAGAGTGTGGGCAAACTAAGTCCCACAAATCCCATTTTTGGTGTGGAACCCTTATTTGAGGTATTAGGCACTCTTGCAAAGTTTCAACATCATTGGACCAACTTTGCTATGTAGAGTTTCTCTAACTTCAATCTGGACAGAAAGGGTTTTACAGTTATTTGGGGTGCCTAATCACCTTGGATTAAAGTGAAACTTTATGTGGACACCAAATATGGCTTAGAGATACTGCTGGAATTTTCTAAGATTTTATTGATAATATTTCCTTTGGAAATATTTCAAAAGGTCAAAATAGACAGAAATGGTTTTCAGGGTTTTACTCAAATAATTATAATATAAATAGGGTTTTAAAATCTTATGTATGGAAAATATATGTCCTTCTGATCATCTCCAAATTTAATCAGATTTTTCTAAGGCAGAAAAGTATTTTTCCATATAGGAATACCATTTCTGGCCTCAGAAATGGACATGCAAATAAATTAGAAAAATAATTCAGAAATTAATTATTTTGTGGTTCTGGAGCACTAAAATAAAGTACAAATCAGATCACCAACTTTGGGTAGGAACACTCATTGACAGCAAGGGCATGTAGTGTAACTCAAAGTAGGGTTTTACCTTAATCAGAAACAGGAAAAAGGGTTTTGGAAACCATTCAATATTGTGAAATGGGGTTTTGTAGCCACATGATCAAACACACAAGCATACAATGACAACCATGGCACTCACAACCTTAGTCTTGAAAAAGTTTTAACAAGCTCTGATTTTTGCATTATAGAGAAAGTGGTAGTGAAAACAGGGTGTGACATCGACACATCTTGTTCCACCACAAGGGTCGCGTTGGCCATCTGGGGGTAGCTTACAAGTATAGGAGCAAGGGCTCGCTAGTGCATGGCACAACCATGATAGGAGGGCTCGTAAGATAACTATTGATGTCCTCGAAGGCCACATCAGCTTCATAAGTCCACTTGAAGGGGCCCCAACTCACCACAAGCTTGAAGAATGATAGGGATATTTCGCCAAACTTGGAGATAAAATGTCCGAGGGAGGCCATGCATCCAGCCAGGTGTTGTATTTACTTGAGGTTCTGGGGAGGCCACATCTCCTAGATGGCCTTGATATTCTCGGGGTTGGCTTCGATGTTGTGATGGGAGACTAGGAAGCCGAGCAGCTTGCCTGAAGGCACTCCGAAGATGTACTTTGTGGGGTTGAGCTTGAGGTTGACCTTGCGCAGGTTGGTGAAAGTTTCTTCGAGTTCCGCCATGAGGGAACACGATTTGCGAATCTTGACAACAATGTCATCCACACAGGCCTATGTGTTCCTTCCCATCTAGGGCCCCAGGGGGATACATATCAGCTCCTATAAAGTGGCTCCCACGCTCTTCAGGTCGAAGGGCATGCAAATGTAATAGTACACTCCGTAGGGGATGATGAAGACCGTCTTCTCATCATATTCCTTTGCCATCTTGATCGGGTGGTAGCTGGAGAAGGCGTCTAGAAACCACATCAGCTCGCACCCAGTGGTGGATTCAACGGTCTGGTCGATCCATGGTAGCGGGTAAGGGTCCTTGGGGCAGGCCTTGTTGAGGTTAGTGAAGTCGACACACATCCACTCATCGCTGATTTACTTGGGGACCACAACAGGGTTGCTGACCCACTTGGGGTGGAGCACTTCGTGGATGATCCCCGCCTGTTGAAGCTTCTTAACCTCTCAAACAATGAACTCTTGCTTCTCGGGCACCTGGCGCCGCACCTTTTTCCTTCACATGGTGTGCGTTGGGGCACACTGCTAGGTGGTACTCAATCATCTCCCTCGGTACACCGAACATGTCCGATGCTAACCATGCAAACATATCAACATTTGAAGGGAGGAAGGCGACGATCTCGCCTTCCTATTCAGGAGAGAGGTCATTGTCGATGGTGATAGTGGGCCCGGAGCCACTGCCATCCAGAGACACCTTCTTCGTCTCGGCACGCACATGAGAGAACAACTACTTCTTCTTCACGGATGCGATCTTGGCAGGCTCGACAGCATCCTCGTCAGCAGGGTGTGTGGTGGCGGGGTGGCGGCAGCCTTGTAGGCATGCTCGAGGGTGTGCACCGCGTCCTTCTTGTCTCAGGGAATGGTGATGGTGTCTCTTTAACTCGGAAGCTTGACGGTGTTGTATTCATGCTGGGTTACCGCCATTTATTTGGCGAGCATGGGGTAGCGCAACATGGCATTGTTGGGTAGGATGGTGTGTGCCATGTCGAAGTTGATGAGCTTGATGTGGTAATTCCTGCGGGTGTCGATGGATGGGAAGGCGCACTTGCCCGAGAGGCAAAGTGGAGCCATCGGTCATGCCCGAGAAGGGCCTCGCCGGCATCAAGCGCTTGTAGGGCAACTAGAGCTTCTCAAAAAATTTCACGGAGAGAATGTTGAGGCCCATGCCACCATCAATGTGCATCTTGGTGACAGCGACTTTGTTGACAGTGGGCGTGCACAACAAGGGAATTGTGCGCACGGTCCTTATGGACATGTGGAGGTTGTAGGATCCGAAGTATTTCTAGAGGTAGGTGATTAGACTACTTGACCAAATAAAAATCTAGCCTTTTCCCAATTTTAAAGGTTGGCAAGTTTTAGAAATTATATCAAGTCTAGCACACCCTCCACATGCAAGTCTAAGAGTATAGAAGCGGAAAATAAAGACATGCACATGTAAGTAAACGGTAGGGATAGTAATATCAAACGAAAAGATGACACACAGATTTTTATGGTGGTGCTATCGTATATCCATGTTGATGGAGACTTCAACCCACGGAGGGTAACGACTGCACGAGTCCACGGAGGGCTCTACCCACAAAGGGTCCGCTAAGAAGCAACCTTCTCTATTCCACCATGGATTATATCCATGAAGGACTAGTCTCACTATAGGTAGATCTTCACGAAGTAGGTGATCTCCTTGCCCTTACGAACTTCTTAGTTCAACTCCACAACAAATTGGAGGCTCTCAAGTGAGACCTAACCAATCTAGGAGACACCACTCTCCAAAAGGTAACAAATGTTGTATGGATGATGAAGTCCTTGCTCTTGTGCTTCAAAAGATGGTCTCCTCAACACTCGATCAATCTCTCACACATTTGGCATGGTAGAAGATATAGATTGGATGGAAAGCAACTTGGGGAGGCTAGAAATCAAGATGTATAAGGTTGGAGTGCAATATCTTGATCTCAACACATGAGTAGGTTGTTCTCTCTAAAAAAATTGATGGGGCTACTGTTGGCTTGTTTTGAGTGCTCTCTCTGCAACTCAAAGGGAGGTTAATGGGTATATATAGGCATCTCCAAAATACAACCGTTACAACATTATTGCCCGACTCAATGGAACCAAAGTAGAAACTCAGTTACACCGACTTGTGCAAAATGTGGCAACTTTTGATTTTTTGGTGATACGACATATAAAACTCGGTGAGTCCGATTTTTGCTGGACTAGGCAGTTTCACACACTTGGTGTCACTGATTTGCAAAACTCCAAAATTCTGAATTTTAGCAAATGGATACCAGTAAGTTGGTCACTGATTTTGGTTGCACCAAAATGGAACTTGGTTTACCCGAGAGGCTAGGTTTTGGCTTCTGGATATTGTCTCAAGAAAACTCGGTAGTGACGAATGTGTAAACTTGGTGGCACCGAATTTAGGCTTTGGGGTTTGTACATAATATATTTGTGGGAGAATTCATGAGGGGTTTGGGTGCTAACTATAAGCACTTGGGCAACCACATCATCATAGATACCTCATCCCCTTTTAATAGTATTGGCTTTCCTATGGACTCAAATGTGATTTCTCACATAAAATGGAAAATGTAGAGTCTTGAAGCTTTTGCCAATTGATGTTCCATGCATCTAGGGAATCTCCTCACAATCCTTTGCCAATCCATTGATTGAACTTTTCCTGAAACATACTTGGTAGAATAATTAGTCCAATGAAATATATATTGTTATTAATGACCAAAACCACCTAGGGATAAGTTGCGCTTTCAATCCCCCCCTTTTTGGTAATTGATGACAACATATAGATCAAATCTTCGACATCGAATATAATCAATGTGTAGCCTCTTCGCAAGAGCTCCCCCTAAAATTTGCATTATTTTAAATTTGCATTTGAATGCAAATGCACAACTGATTAGGATTATGGGTCACTCTTCCATGTCACATACACCTTGGTGGTGAGCATAAATAATATGAATGGATTACAATACACATACCACCAAACATGAGTTAGTGATTATCATATGAATGTCATGAAGATAGAAAATAGTAACATCAATCACAAAGTGTATGATCAAACACCATGAAGTTTAAGATAAACAAAATATAGGCCAAATGTTTTAAAATCAAGAAAATGAACCAATATGCAACACTCTCTCTCTCTCAGCCCTATGATCTATACAACTTATCCCCCTTTGGCAACAAGTTACCAAAAGCTCGAAGGCGTAGAGCTAAGAATCACTATGGGTATGGTCTCCTCCATGGGGAGATGAAGCTGCTCTGGTAGTCGTGGAAGGTGTTGATAAGAGAACATTCGTGAATGCTTCAACAGAAGTCCTCTGGGCTAGTGGGGTTGACACTGGAGGTGCTGATGGAGGCATGGTAAAAGTAGCAACCGGTGCAAATAGTGAGGGTCTCACATCCCGAGTCCTGAACTATGTCTGTACTGGCAGTGTGGGGCTCACATACTCATCATCTGAGCTGGGAAACGGAAGTGCATCTACCTCTTGCTTCATCTGGTTGACCGTGGTGGTCAGCTCAGTCACCTTGGTATCAAGGTCATGAAACTTTGTCTCCACTATCCTGTCGAGACCCTTCTTGTTCTTCACCAGATCGAAGATGTTCTTCTCCATTCCTTGAATAGTGCTAAGAAGGTAGTTCATTCGATCACCTTTTGTCTTCAACATAGGAGCATTAGAGGCTCTAGCTGCTTCTGCCTCAGCCTCAACCTCAATATCAGCTTGTGTAGTCGATGAAGTGGGATGACAAAGATCCATCACCATGACATTATCCTCAAAGTATGGCTAGAGGGGCAGGTGTGATTGACCAAGTATATATTGGCTATTGCCAACTTTGGAATTGATGAGCGTATGAATTTAGGGAGCATATCCACAAGACCTCTTCTCATGAGCAATTGTTCTATTGATAGCCTCAATAATCAGATCCATCACTTTAAACCTGGTGTGTCTATCTACATGATGCAGCATGTTGATGGAATAGCCTCAAACCATGTTGCCATGTCCAGATTTGGGCATCGCATACTCCTTGGGGATTGGTTTGTACATGTTTTCTATAGAGTTGTGGTTCATCTCGCCTTGAGAGTACACATCAAGATCTCCTTCTTGCACGTTTGTGGTTCCTAAGATGGTAGCCTAGTCATCAACTATTAACTGGTATCGGGTGCCTTGAATTATCCACACTATTTTTCCATCAGGATAAAAATGAGCAGTGGAATATAATTACATGATCATCTCATCATTCCATACAGTCATCTCCCTACCAACAAACCCTTCAATGTCAATCATCTTGAAGTTCTCCTGGACATGATGGAAGTAATCCTCATTTTACTTCATGAACTTCCAATTAACGTATCTCATGTAAGTGACAGCTCAGATCTTCTCAAGCAAAACGGGCTCATAAAAGTCATATTGCTCCTTGGTTTAAAATCTAGCATCAACATCAGTCCTTCTCCTTAGTGAATATGGATCATTGTCTCTTCATCTCCTGAGACCTTGACCCTTCCACTCCTTCATGTGCAACGGGATGGCCATCATTGTGGTCTAGTAGGTGAGGTATGAGCTTCCTCAAGACAGAAATCTCCTCATCTTCCTCTTCAACATCTCTGGAGGTAGAACTCTTGTTCTTTTCTATAGCAAGGATGTCTCTGGTGGTCCTCTTTCGCTTGAAGGTAGCTGGCTTTTTCTTGGGAGTTGAGGGCTTAGCTTTGATGTTGACTTGTTGGGCATGTCATCATTCATTAACTTCATTTGCTTGGAACGTGGAGGGTTAGTAGCTGGAACCTTCTCTTCCTCTTCCTCCTATTCAACATACTCTAGGGTCGAAGTGCGCACAACAACTTTGGCAAACATTCTTCTTTTCCTTTTCTGCCCTGACTTCTTAGCCAGTGTCTTGGTTTTCTTGCAGGTGTCTCGGACTTCAAGATATTTCATTCCTCCTTTTCGAGTTGACTCAAGTGCCTTCCGTGCTTCAGTGTTGTCATATTCCTTCGTGACCAGTTTCCTCTTGGATGTATTTTCCTCATGTATGAAATTAGCATCCTCTTCATATGAGTTCGTTGGATTCCTTACTCTAATGGATGCCTTGGGCAAGTCATGGGAGCTAGTAGTCGCTGGGTCGGAATGGCTTGCCTCGGGACTAGTGCTTGCAGCAAGATCCATACTCTGTTCTCTTAAATTGTTCTGGCTATCATCAAATCCTGACATCGTCGAGAACTGACCTTGTGAATAGATGTAGAGGAGTGGAAAAGATAAGAATCACAAAATATAGAGGTTTTCCCTAGTGCCAGTGCACTAAGGACTGGGGTCTCTAGTGCCCCGGACTAGTGCGCGGACACCGGCAGCCCCTCCGCAACGGAGGCGCGTTGCTGGAACTTAGGGCGGAAGCAAGACTCAGAAGCCACCAAGAACAGATTGCAAGCCCCTGGCAGGAACTCGCTTGCTTGGAAGGAAGAAGAGACCCCGACAGGAGCTCCCTGCCAGGGAGATAGACAATGCCACAGGGAGACCCTCCCGCCAAGGAAGAAGGATTGAGCCCCGGCAGGCCATCCTTGCCGGGAAGATTGACAAGGCCTCGGCAGGCCATTGCCTCCCTGCCGAGAGGAACAAGAAGAGCCCCGGCAAGGTAACCCTGCCCGGTAGGAAGAGAAGGCCCGAGGAAAGGCATGGGCCCAGGGCGCCCTCGCGACCTATGAACGCCTCCACTGATGAACACGCCACCGCCGATGCATGGAACAGACATCCTCCTGCACGCCAGCGCAACACCCCAAAGTTGCCACGTGTGGGTACGTGTCCAACGCCCCCTAACGAGGTCATAGAAGTTTGCCAAATCATTTAATGCACCGCAGTAACACTGTAAATGTCGGTCGGCGCTGTTCCACTCATGAACCCACTATTCACTAACTGAGCCATTGTGGTGACCCCTTCGCCTATAAAAGGAGGCCCGAGGCTCAATAGTAAGGAATTTTTAGCTTTTTGACCAATCGAAAGGATGTGAAGAGGGACCTGTCTACAGTAACCCAAAACGAATAACAAAACACATGCAAGAGTAGGGTTTTACGCACCATGCGGCCTGAACCTGGGTAAAAAGATCTTGTCGGGCCCTGACCATTGGTTCTTCTCTTGACGTGACCCCTCTCCCCGCCAAACCAGTAAAACTGGACCGTTGAGGCCCCCATATGTGTCGATCCTTCACCGACATCTTTGGCGCGCTAGTTAGGGGGATCGTCGGAAGCAGGCAGGCGTCAGCGTGGACCCGATCTGGTGAGCCGCTCGTCGGCTCCATGGATCTCACTTCGTCGCTGCATCTTCCCTGAGTGGGAGGAAGTAGTGGCTGCTCTGCCTGCGCGAGAGCCCGTAGCGCCTCCATAGGTGCTATGCGAGCGCGGGTGGAAGGATCGGAAGCCCCGAGGTCCGCATCGCCTGGCCAACACACCTCCTTGGAACGTCGCGATGTTGTCGAGGGCTTGACAGGGGGCTTCAGCCAAGCTTCTAATGCTTACTCCGACCGTCGCACATCTTCGGAGTGCTGCATGGTCGTCGAGGACGCGTCCGAGGACCTGAACCTCCCCTTTACGCGCCCCCTCGCTCGCATTTATCCTTGGAGCGCTTTGACGCTAGAAAGATGAGCTCGGGGGATCCGCCAGCAAATCTCTTGCAAAAGAGATGATAAAGTGATACGCCCCTGCGTGCCTTGATACGTCCATTTTTCATCATGTTTTCATGTTGTTATTTATCGCTTATTGGGCTGTTATATCACTTCACGGTACAATTCTTATGCCTTTTCACTCTTATTTTGCAAGGTTTACATGAAGAGGGAGAATGCGGGCAACTGGAATTCTGGCCTGAAAGTGGAGCAAAGTTGACATACCTGTTCTGTGCAACTCCAAACGCCGTAAAAATCAACGAGGATTTTTTTCCCGATTTATCAAAAATACTGGGCTGAAGATGTGCCAGAGGGGGGCGTGCAGGTGGCCACAAGCCTGCACGGTGTGACCACCCCCTAGGCCGCGCCATGAGGGCTTGTGGGCAGCCTGCAGGCGCACTTGCCCCCCTGTTTTGCTATACGAAGGGTTTCGTCCACGAAAAAAAGCAAGGAGGAGCTTTTTCATGGTTTCGCCGCCGCCACGAGGCGGAACTTGAGCAGAACCAATCTAGAGCTCCAGCAGGACGATCCTGCCGGGGATACTTCCCTCCCGGAGGGGGAAATCGTCACCATCGTCATCACCAACACTCCTCCCATCGGAGGGGACTCATCACCATCAACATCTTCATCAGCACCATCTAATCTCCAAACCCTAGTTCATCACTTGTAACCAATCTCCGTCTTGCGACTCCGATTGGTACTTGTAAGGTTGCTAATACTGTTGATTACTCTTTGTAGTTGATGCTAGTTGGATTATTTGGTGGAAGAGTTTATGTTCAGATCCTTGATGCTACTTTTGTTCCTGAGGACATGCGATAAGTCATGCTAATAGTAGTCATGTGAATTTGGTATTCGTTCGGTAATTTGATATGTTGTATGTTGTTTTTCCTCTAGTGGTGTTATGTGAACGTCGACTACATAACACTTCACCATTATTTGGGCCTAGAGGAAGGCATTGGGAAGTTGTAAGTAGATGATGGGTTGCTAGAGTGACAGAAGCTTCAACCCTAGTTTATGCGTTGCTTCGTAAGGGGCTGATTTGGATCCACTAGTTTAATGCTATGGTTAGACTTTGTCTTAATTCTTATTTTGTAGTTGCGGATGCTTCCGAGAGGGTTTAATCATAAGTGGGATGCTTGTCCAAGTAAGGGCAGTACCCAAGCGCCGGTCCACCCACATATCAATCTATCAAAGTAACGAACGCGAATCATATGAACATGATGAAACTAGCATGACAGAAATTCACGTGTGTCCTTTGGAGCGTTTTTCCTCCTATAAGACTTTGTACAGGCTTGTCCCTTGCTACAAAAGGGATTGGGCCACTTTGCTGCACCGTTTCCACTTTTGTTACTTGTTGCTTGCTACGAATCATCTCACCATACAATCACGTGTTACCGACAATTTCAGTGCGTGTAGATTTGACCTTGCTGAAAACCACTTGTCAGATCCTTCTACTCCTCGTTGGGTTCGACACTCTTACTTATCAAAAGGACTACGATTGATCCCCTATACTTGTGGGTTATCAAGACTCTTTTCTGGCGTCGTTTCCGGGGAGTGAAGCGCGTTTGGTAAGTGGAACTTGGTAAGGAAACATTCATATAGCGTGCTGAAATTTATTGTCACTTGTCACTATGGATACTAATCCTTTCAGGGGCTTGTTCATGGTATCTTCACCTCGAACGGAAGCACAAAGAGTTGCTCCTCAACCTGCTGCACCTACTGAAAATATTTGCTTTGAATTTCCTTCGGGTATGCTTGAGAAACTGCTGGCTAATCCTTTTACAGGAGATGGAACATCACATCCAGACTTGCATCTAATCTATGTAGATGAAGTTTGCGGTTTATTTAAGCTTGCAGGTTTGCCCGAGGATGAGGTCAAGAAGAGGGTCTTTCCTTTACCTTTGAAGCATAAGGCGTTGAAATGGTATAGGCTATGTGATGATACTAGATCATGGGACTACAATCGGTTGAAATTGGAATTTCATCAAAAGTTTTATCCTATGCATTTAGTACATCGTGATCGAAATTATATTTACAATTTTTGGCCTTGTGACAGAGAAAGCATCGCTCAAGCTTGGGGGAGGCTTAAATCAATGTTGTATTCATGCCCCAATCATGAGCTCTCGAGAGAAATTATCATTCAGAACTTCTATGCTCGGCTTTCTCATGATGATCGCACCATGCTTGACACTTCTTGTACCGGTTCTTTTATGAAGAGAGATATTGAGTTCAAACGGAATTTATTGGAGAGAATTAAATGCAACTCGGAAGATTGGGAGCTTGAAGAACCTAGCATTGCTATTATCAAAGATCTCTTGTCCGATGATGTTGAGGGACATAATATTCATTTCTGTGAAGATGCTGCTAGAATTACTAAACCTCACGCTAGAGACAAACATAGGCCTGTTGTTGGCATGCCTGTTGTTTCTGTTATGATAGGAGATCATTGTTACCATGGTTTATGTGATGTGGGTGCTAGTGTTAGTGCAATACCTCAATCCTTATACGATGAACTCAAAGATGAGATTGCACCCATTGAGATAGAGCCTATTGATGTCACTATTCAGCTTGCCAATAGAGATACTATCTGCCATGTGGGAATTGTTAGGGATGTTAAAGTCTTGTGTGGTAAAACGAAGTATCCTGCTGATTTCCTCATTCTTTCTACCGCACAAGATAGCTTTTGTCCCATCATATTTGGTAGACCTTTTCTCAATACTGTCAATGCTCATATTGATTGTGAGAAGCAAATTGTCACTATTGGCTTTGAAGGTGTGTCACACGAGTTCAATTTCTCTATGTTTGATAGACAACCTCATGAAAAGGAGTTGCCTGGTAGGGATGAAACTATTGCCTTAGCCTCTATTTCCGTGCCTCCTACTGATCCTTTCGAGCAACATTTGCTTGAGCATGAAAATGATATTCATTTGGATGAAAGGCATGAGATAGATATAGTTGTCTTAGAACAATATCCTACCCTTAAGAATAACTTGCATGTTGAACTGCTTGGGGATCCACCCCCACCAAAGGGTGATCCCGTGTTCGAGCTTAAATAGTTACCTGATACTCTTAAGTATGCCTATCTTGATGAAAAGGAGATATGTCCTGTTATTATTAGTGCTAGCCTCTCAGAGCAAGAAGAAAAGAAGTTGCTAAAAACTCTGAGGAAGCACCATGCTGCTATTGGATATACTCTTGACGATCTTAAGGGCATTAGTCCCACTCTATGCCAGCACAAGATTAAAACTGATCCTGACTTCAAACCAGTTGTAGATCATCAAAGTAGATTGAATCCTAAGATAAAAGAAGTAGTGAGAAAAGAAATACGAAAGCTCCTGGAAGCAGGTATCATTTATCCTGTTGCTCACAACGATTGGGTGAGTTTGGTGCATTGCGTCCCTAAGAAGGAATGCATTACCATTGTCCCTAATGATAAGGATGAATTGATCCCACAGAGGATTATTACTGGCTATAGGATGGTGATCGATTTTAGGAAATTGAATAAAGCCACTAGGAAACATCATTACCCTCTGCCTTTTCTCGACCAAATGCTAGAAAGGCTGTCTAAACACACACACTTCTGCTTTCTAGACGGTTATTCTCGTTTCTCCCGAATACCAGTTGCACAATCAGGTCAGGAGAAAACCACTTTCACCTGCCCTTTCGGTACCTTTGCTTATAGACATATGCCTTTTGGCTTATGTAATGCACCTGCCACATTTCAAAGATGTATGATGGCTATATTCTCTGATTTTGTGAAAAGATTGTCGAGGTTTTCGTGGATGACTTCTCCGTTTATGGGTCTTCTTTTGATGATTGCCTCAGCATCCTTGATCGAGTCTTCCAGAGATGTAAAGACACCAATCTTGTCTTGAATTGGGAAAGGTGCCACTTTATGGTTAATGAAAGCATCGTCTTAGGACATAAAATTTCTGAAAGAGGTAGAAGTCGATAAGGCTAAGGTTGATGCAATCGAGAAAATGCCCTACCCCACAGATATCAAAGGTATAAGAAGTTTCCTTGGTCATGCTGCTTTCTATAGAAGATATCAAAGGTATAAGACTTCTCTAAGATTTCTAGGCCTCTTACCAATCTCTTGCAAAAGGATATTCCTTTTGTTTTTGACGATGATTGTGAGGAAGCCTTCGAAATACTTAAGAGGGCTTTGATAACTGCACCTATTGTTCAACCACCTGATTGGAACTTACCTTTTGAGATCATGTGTGACGCTAGTGATTATGCTGTTGGTGCTATCCTCACGCAAAGAGTCGATAAGAAGTTGAATGTTATTCACTACGCTAGTAAAACTCTAGACAGTGCCCAGAGAAACTATGCCACTACGGAGAAGGAATTTTTAGCAGTCGTGTTTGCATGTGAAAAGTTCAGGTCTTACATACTTGATTCCAAAGTCACTATTAACACTGATCATGCTGCTATTAAGTACCTCATGGATAAGAAGGACATTAAACGTAGACTTATCAGATGGGTTCTCTTGCTACAAGAATTTGATTTGCACATTCTCGACAGAAAGGGTGCTGATAACCCAGTAGTAGATAACTTGTCTAGGTTAGAGAACGTTCTTGATGACCCACAACCTATTGATGATAGCTTTCCCGATGAGCAATTGAATGACATCAATGCTTCATGTAGTGCACCGTGGTATGCTGATTATGCAAACTATATCGTTGCCAAATACATACCACCTAGTTTCACGTACCAGCAAAAGAAGAAATTCTTCTTTGACTTGAGACATTACTTTTGGGATGATCCTCGCCTTTATAAGGAAGGAGTAGATGGTGTTAATAGACGTTGTGTACCTGAACACGAACAGGGACATATCCTACAGAAGTGTCACTCCGAGGCCTACGGAGGACACCATGCGGGAGATAGAACCGCACACAAGGTACTGCAATCAGGTTTCTATTGGCCCACTCTCTTCAAGGATGCCCGTAAGTTTGTCTTGTCTTGTGACGAATGTCAAAGAATAGGTAATATTAGCAAACGTCAAGAAATGCCTATGAACTATTCACTTGCCATTGAACCATTTGATGTTTGGGGCTTTGATTATATGGGACGTTTTCCAAAATCCAACGGGTATACTCATATCCTAGTTGCTGTTGATTATGTAACTAAGTGGGTAGAAGCTATCCCCACTAGTAGTGCTGATCACAACACCTCTATCAAGATGCTGAAAGAAGTTATCTTCCCTAGATTTGGAGTCCCTAGATATCTAATGACCGACGGTGGTTCACACTTCATTCATGGTGATTTCCGTAAAATGCTTGCTAAGTAAGATGTCAACCATAGAATTGCGTCTCTCTATCACCCTCAGTCCAGTGGTCAAGTAGAGCTATGTAATAGAGAGATTAAACTGATTCTCCAAAAGACTGTCAACAGGTCTAGAAAGAATTGGTCTAAGAAGCTCGATGATGCACTGTGGGCTTATAGAACTGCCTATAAGAATCCCATGGGCATGTCTCCGTACAAAATGGTGTATGGGAAAGCATGTCACTTACCTCTTGAGTTAGAGAATAAAGCTTATTGGGCAATCAAAGAGCTCAACTTTGATTTCAAACTTGCCGGTGAGAAGAGGTTATTTGATATTAGCTCGCTTGATGAGTGGAGAAGTCAGGCATATGAGAATGCCAAGCTGTTCAATGAGAAGGTTAAGAGGTGGCAAGATAAGAGGATACAAAAGCGTGAGTTTGATGTAAGTGATTATGTCTTGCTATATAACTCTCGTTTAAGATTCTTTGCAGGCAAGCTTCTCTCTAAATGGGAAGGTCCCTATGTTGTTGAGGAAGTATATCGTTCCGGTGCTATCAAGATCAACAACACGAAAGGTAATTGTCCGAGAGTTGTAAATGGGCAGAGAATCAAGCATTATATCTGAGATACTCCCATAAATGTTGAAAGCAATATCATCAATACCATAACTCCGGAAGAATACCTAAGGGACATTTATCAGCCTGTTTCAGACTACGAAAACGAAGAGGTATGTGATTCGGTAAGAAAACAGAGTCCAAAACTTTTCGAGTAGGAATTTTTCTCCGTTTTGGAATATTTGAAAGAATACAAAAATTGGAAGTAGTCCGGAAAGTGCGCGAGGAGGCGACAAGCCTGCACGGCGCGGGCCCACCCCCTGGCCATGCCGTGAGGGCTTGTGGCCACCTCGTGCGCCTCCCGGACTCCGTTTTCGTGCGGGGTACTCCTTCTGGTCTATAAAAAATCATTATATATACTCCCGTTTGGTCTGACCACTGCATCACGCAGATTTCCTCTGTTTTTCGTTTCGAGCCTATTTCTGTTGCAGATCTAGATCGCCATGACTTCCCCCAAATCTCCGTAGGACAAGATCTTCGAGAAGGTCATCAATCCCTATCTCATGAGAGTGCTGCAGCACCCTCAATCTATCGAGATGCGTGAGGCGATGTTGCACATCCGTGATGTTGAGGGGCCTAAGAAGACCGGAAGCATGGAGACGAGGCTCGAAGCAATGGAGCAACAAGTCTTCAAGTGCCAAGGGATCGTGGAGCGTGGACTCAATGCCAACCACCTGATGATCACGGAGTTCACCAACAAGCAAAGGATTGATGCCAATGACATTGGGAAGCATCTCTCGAGGCTCTATGACAAGATTGATCAACTCCAAGCCCAGATCTATGACCTGTAGAACCAAAACTGTGACTATGAGTATAGATTTAAATCAATACGGTTGGCTGCAGATTTGAGGATTCCGGAGACTTGTTCATTTTTCCATGCTGGAGCACCTATGCCTTGGAAGATGGAGGATCAAACTCATGTTGCAACAACAACTCCACCATCACCACCAAAGGAAGACAACTGAGCATTGGTATGGGCAATCCCCTTGGCTTTTGCCTTTACCTTTGTTTTAGTTTTCCTTTTCAGTTTTATTTTTCTCTAGTAGATTAAAATTATTAATGTTTTAGTCTTGAGTTTTGCTTTGTGTCACCCTCGATGTATTCCAGCTCGTCAGCCATATAATAAAGAGTGTCTTAGTTGAAGGTCCTTGCCTCTTACCATGATCAAAAGGGTGAGAATAGAACAAAAGCATGAAAGATCATGTAATGATCTTATGGGAAGTGATGGCTTCACATATAAAAATAATAAGGATTGAAACATGCTGAGGGTAGGAAAACGTAGACCTTGGTCATTGTTGCAATTAATAGGAAGTGATAAAGAAGGAGAGGTTCACATATAAATATATCATCTCTGACACCATCTATGATTGTGAACACTCACCAAACTATTGCATGCCTAGAAGTAGATGTTGGACAAGGAAGACAACGTAATAAATTGTGTTTGCTTGGCTCTGAACAATGTTATATGATTAGAGATCCCTTAACATGTGACGATTTCTTCCACCTCATATTAGCCAAAACTCCCGCACCAAGTAGAGATACTACTTGTGTATCCATAAACCTTCAAACCAGTTTTACCATGACTGTCCACCATACCTACCTATGGATTGAATAAGATCCCTCAAGCAAGTTGTCATCGGTGCAAGCAATAAAAATTGCTCTCTAATATGTATGATCTATTAGTGTGTGGAAAATAAGCTTTATACGAACATGTGATGAGGAAGACATAAAAGCGACAGACTGCACAATAAAGTTCTTTATCATAGGAAGCAATATAAAGTGACGTACCTCCGCACTTAGAGGACACGCATCCAAACCTGAAAAGCGCATGACAACCTCTGCTTCCCTCTGCGAAGGGCCTATCTTGTACCTTTACTTTTTGCCCTTGAAAGAGTCATGGTGATCTTCACCAATTCCCTATTTCGCCTTTGTCTTGGCTAACGTCATATGCTTGGGAAAGATCTATATTCATATGTCAACTTGGAGGTAAGTATTCATGAATTATTATTGTTGACATTACCCTTGAGGTAAGCAGTTGGGAGACAAAATTGTAAGCCCCTATCTTTCTCTGTGTCCAGCTGAAACTTTGATCTCATGAGTACCACGTGAGTTGTAGTAATTGTAGAGAACGAAAGAATGATTGAGTATGTGGATTTGCTTTACAAGCTCTTATTTGACTCTTTCTGATGTTGTGATAAATTGCGATTGCTTCAATGACTAAAGGCTATCGGTTGTTACTTCTCGGTAAGGTTCTTGATCCATGCTTTACTTTGTTAAGGAATTATCACTTCAGCATGAGAGATTATATGTTGGTATTGTTGTTCTGATCTTGATCATGATGCATGCATGTTCGTATCTTGTTTTGTCGACACATCTCTCCCTAAACATGTGGACATATTTATTGAGCTCGTCTTTCGCTTGAGGACAAGCGAGGTCTAAGCTTGGGGGAGTTGATACGTCCATTTTGCATCATGTTTTCATGTTGTTATTTATCGCTTCTTGGGCTGTTATTTCACTTCACGGTAAAATTCTTATGACTTTTCTATCTTACTTTGCAAGGTTTACATGAAGAGGGAGAATGACGGCAACTGGAATTCTGGCCTGAAAGTGGAGCAAAGTTGAGATACCTATTCTGCGCAATTCCAAACGCCATAAAAATCAACGAGGATTTTTTCCCGATTTATCAAAAATACCGGGCTGAAGAAGTGCCAGAGGGGGGCATGCAGGTGGCCACAAGCCTGCACAGCGGGGCCACCCCCAAGGCCGCGCCATGAGGGCTTGTGGGAAAAAATCAAGGAAAAAAATCAAGGGCTTGCGGAACTTGAGCAGAACCAATCTAGAGCTCCAGCAGGACGATCCTGCCGGGGAAACTTCCCTCCGAGAGGGGGATATCATCGCCATCGTCATCACCAACACTCCTCTCATCGGAGGGGATTCTTCACCATCAATATCTTCATCAGCACCATCTCATCTCCAAACCCTAGTTCATCACTTGTAACCAATCCGCGTCTCGCGACTCCGATTGGTACTTGTAAGGTTGCTAGTAGTGTTGATTACTCTTTGTAGTTGATGCTAGTTCGATTATTTGGTGGAAGAGTTTATGTTCAGATCCTTGATGCTACTCATTACCTCTCTGGTCATGAATATGATTATGCTTTGTGAGTAGTTACTTTTGTTCCCGAGGACATGGGATAAGTCATGCTAATAGTAGTCATGTGAGTTTGGTATTCGTTCGGTAATTTGATATGTTGTATGTTGTTTTTCCTCTAGTGGTGTTATGTGAACGTCGACCACTTAACACTTCACCATTGTTTGGGCCTAGAGGAAGGCATTGGGAAGTAGTAAGTAGATGATGGGTTGCTAGAGTGATAGAAGCTTAAACCCTAGTTTATGTGTTGCTTCGTAAGGGGCTGATTTGGATCCACTAGTTTAATGGTATGGTTACACTTTGTCTTAATTCTTCTTTCGTAGTTGCGGATGCTTGCGAGAGGGGTTAATCATAAGTGGAATGCTTGTCCAAGCAAGGGCAGTACCCAAGCGCCGGTCCACCCACATATCAAACTATCAAAGTAACGAACGCGAATCATATGAACATGATGAAACTGGCATGACAGAAATTCCCGTGTGTCCTCGGGAGCGTTTTTCCTCCTATAAGACTTTGTCCAGGCTTGTCCCTTGCTACAAAAGGGATTTGGCCACGTTGCTGCACTGTTGCCACTTTTGTTACTTGTTTCTTGCTACGAATCATCTCACCACACAATCACTTGTTACCGACAATTTCAGTACCTGCAGATTTTACCTTGCTGAAAACCACTTGTTAGATCCTTCTGCTCCTCATTGGGTTCGACACTCTTACTTATCGAAAGGACTATGATTGATCTCCTATACTTGTGGGTCATCATGCCTCTTTCCTTCAGAGTTTCCAAAGGCCACTGGTGAGAACCTTGTCGGCAAGGAGGCCGCTGGAGGCAACATCATCCTGCCGGGTGTACGGATATTCTTCCCCGGCGACACCTTCAGACGTTGCGGCTAGGAATGCCGCACGAGATAAGTACGGAGGCAAAGTTCTTGCCAGGCTCTTGGTAGATTAGTTGTATCCTTTTGAAGCATCGACTTTTGTATAAGAATCGCGTGCGCAGATGGACCTTGCTCGGATCGGTGCACTCCGGCTTCGTTTCGAGCATGTTGAACGACTTGAGCGCCCATAGAGCGCCCTCATCTCGTTTTGAACTCATTCAACGTTTCGGACAGCTACGTAGCACCTTATTTTGCCTCGAGCCGTGCTCGACGATTTACCTGGTTGCACTGCGTGCGGCAAGGAATCTTGCCGGTGAAGACCTCCTGTGCGGATTTTTTTGAGGATCCGCTCCTCTAAGTACTCGCGGCAGGATAAGTCAAGCCGGTAAGCATCTGGAAAGTGCAAGGGAATAATCATACAAAATGAGAATTGAATAAAGGATGCATCTATTCATTCATTTGTCTAGATACAATTGATACCACTTACAAAGCATTGTTGTCCTAACCTAAAGACTCTGTCTTTTGACGAGGAATGACCTATGCGGAGGAGTGATGTTCAAAAAGACAAAAAGTAGGTCAGCCCCCCGGCGCAACCCAGGCTGGTCCCTCTTGGACCAGCATTGCGTAGTGGATAACAGCGCCAGTCGATAGGACGACCGAAGGAGATGAAGGGGCCAGAGCCAATGGTCGCGCCTCCTCAAAGACGAGGCGTCGATGCGGGCTCCGGCAAGATACCCCCGCTAGGCGGCGGAAGGGCACAAGCGGGCCTCGGCAGCTGGGCCAGCCGTCAGTCGGAGCTCGGGGAGTCGTACTCCGACTTGACCCCCCGGGATCCCGACCTACCAAGAGCGCCATTGCCTCCGATGTCCCCCTCGTCGCTATCGCTCGAGGAGGGACACTCGGCGCCGTTCGAGCCCTCTTCGAAGCAGCCGAGACGCACACCTGTGCGCCCGTAAAACTTGACGGATAGCATATTTTCTTCCACTAGCTTAAAGCGGAGGATATTCCCATCCTCGAGGCCGTGGGCGCGGGCGAAGGCTTTCCAGTCTCGCCCGAGCAATATGGAGTGGCGCTTCGGGTACTCCACGCGTGCCTACAAAGCACCGTGGGAGCAGCCGTGCGCCCGCAACCACAAGACAGGGGCCTTGGCAGCTTCCATTTCCCTAGCGAAAGGGCCGGGGAGATGCAGGTGGCGCCGCAGAACGTCGTGCAGCTCCACAATGAACTCAAACGCCGTCCCGTCCGAGTGCCCGCCAAGCCGAAGAGAAGGCGGAGACGCTGGAGTAGCGCTCGGCCTCCCTCAGCCACGTACCTGACGTCCTTGGCCCCTTGAGCCTCTCCCGCCATGGTCGACGGGGCTGCCGCTGGCTGTGGCCCCTGAAGCTGTGGCATGATCCGAGCGGGATCCCCTTGCCACCCTGATCGCCGACAGAGGCCGGTCCCGTCCCCTAATAAGAGAAACAAGAGAAGACAAGGCGGGTGCCACCGGCATAGCTGATAGAAACAAGAGAAGACAAGGCGATAGGCGCGGAAGGCTTCGACAGTGAGATGGGTGGGCAAAACCTCTCCGCAAACACCCTAATTTATAGGGCAAAGCTCGGAGGCCACCCTCCTCGCTCCAGAAGCCACCGCCCCTCTCGCCCAATCTCCCTCGCGACCTGCGAACGCCTCCACCGACGAACACGCCACCGCTGATGCATGGACCACACGTCCGCCCGCACGCCAGCGCAACACCCCGAAGTTGCCACGTGTGGGTACGTGTCCATGCCCCCTGACGAGGTCAGGGATGTCTGTCGAAGCATTTAATGCACCGCAGTAACACTATAACTGTCGGTCGGCGCTGTTCCACTCGTGAACCTACCGTTCACCCACTAAGCCACTGTGGTGACCTCTTCGCCTATAAAAGGAGGCACGGGCTCAGTAGTAAGGACTTTTTGGCTTTTTGACCAACCGAAAGGCTGTAAAGAGGGATAGATGTACAATAACCCAAAACGAATAACAAAACGCATGCAGGAGTAGGGTTTTACGCACTACGAGGCCCGTACCTGGGTAAAAAGATCTTGCCGGGCCCTGACCGTTGGTTCTGCTCTTGCCGTGACCCCTCTCGCCGCCAAACTAGCAAAAGGGGACCATTGAGGGCCCCATAGGTGTCGATCTTTCACCGTCACTTAGTGTGAGATTCAGTTCCACCGAGTTTCCAATTTCGGAGCTTCCGAGGCAACAAACTCCCTTAACAAAAACTTGGTAACTTATTTTGGTTTCACCAAAAAGTGACTCGGTCTCACCGAAGTTGTGCTCAAAAGCCCTGAAATACCAAATCGGTAACACCGCTAGGAACTATTAGTTTTACCATGAAGCCCTTTGTGTGGTTGATCCACATTGATGACGCTGATTTGTTTTTACTCGGTGACTCCGAAACGCATATGGCGGAAACCTAAACCTAAATTTTCTTGTTTGACTATTTCTACAGGATTTTATTGTGGATAGGAATATTGCAAACTGTGTCTAGAAGAGGAATAAATCCTAATGCGCATAAATCAGAAGTTGGAGCCCAAAAGTGGTCGAAGTTTGTCCATAGCTTGGCAAAAAATACGCTACGACGGCAACCGCGGAAACGATCCCATTGAAAATGACATACTCATGCAACGAGGGCACACGGGAGGCAAGGAGATCATTCAGAGACGTAGGCGGTGATAGAAGTCGGGTGCAGGGCTTTCGGTTTGAAGTAAAATTTTAAAGTTCGGTTCCACAGAGATATAAGCACCCTCCTACCGTGGGTGACACTGAGCCAAAAATTTCGGTTCCACCGATATACGTAACTGCCTATAGATAGAGCAAGTGGCTGACACCAAGATTTGGTGATGAAGCATGAATAGAAAAGTGTTTACTAAAATTTTGTGATGAAGCATGTATAGAATTTGAGACGAGAAAGCATAGATAGCTAGAGAGGGTACCTAGGCATTCTTCTACATCCTATTGGCCAGAACAAATGAAAGATAAAATAACAACAATTGGATGTCCTTGAATGGATAACAGTATGCATACCAACATGCTCACACAATAATATGTCAAATAGAATATGTCAAACATGCACAACCACTCTGGTATATACCAAGAACTTTGGTGATGACGGAGTCATCTATATATGAGTATATTGACTTAGGAGCCAAGAAAGAATACTTGATCGTTGGTCACGCTCATCGCTTAAGCATAAGTGAGGTTACCATTTTTACATAAAGCTTTTAATGTGTTCACACCTTGTGATATGCTTTGTCTCAAGTCCTAGAGTAAAGCTCCCCCTTGATGAGACATCCCCACTAAGAGGGACAAACTAACCTTCGTTTTTGTTGTTGACAACTTAATGGAGGTGGAGTAGTATTGTGTGCTCTATGTTGATTAAGATCATCATGAGTTGAAAGCTATCCTTATTGTTTGGTACTCTCCTCACCTACATGGGTTAGTCTCACACAAGAAACAAATACAAGGATATCTATGGACATGGAGTGAAAACATGTATGATGATGTCCATTGATACATTAATTACCTTGTCCCTTGCTTACCAACAAGGGAATTTGTAACTCCTTGAACTATTTCATAGGGTTGGATTTGATTGCAAATAGCTCTTACCAAAAATGAGCGTGAGTGAATTATGTCGGCGGAGTCGCTTAGACGTCTCCAATGTATCTATAATTTTTTCTTCTTCCATGCTATAATATTATCATTGTAGGATACTTTTTCGGTATTTATTTACCAATTAATATTATTTCTGAGCACTAACCTATTAACCCAGTGCCCAATGCCAATTGTGTTTTAGATGTTTTGATTTTCAGGTTATAGTGGCGAACAAATTCCAATTGCGATGAAACTTTTTTATGATTTTTTTCTGGACCAGAAGAAGACCTGTAAGATTCGAGAGGAGGCCAGAGGGTCCACGAGAGAGGCACCACACAACAGGACGGACTCAGGGTGTGTTTGTGCCCAGCTATGTAGTGGACAACCAACTATCTTCCGATGCCCCTCTGTGGCCTATAAATTCCAATAAATCCAAAAAATCCTCGGGAGCCTCTAGATACTCCTTTTCCACCACTCCAAGTCTCTGTTCCGCCATGTGCAATCTGGAGCCCTATTGCTGTGCACTACCGGGGGGGATCAATCGTGGAGCGCCTGTACATCTACCTTGTTGCTCCCATAATGAAGTGTGAGTAGTTCACCGCAGACCTACGAGTTTGTAGTTAGTACATAGACGGCTATTTCTCTCTATCTTGATCTTCAATACAATGATCATCACATCTTCGCTTTGATCTATCCGATGTAATTCTTTTGCGCGGTGCATTTGTTGGGATCCAATGAATTGTGGGTTTATGTTCATATTATTCATGATAAAGATTTGAGTCTTCTCTGAATTATATATTTATTTCTTATTTGCATGATATTTATATCTTCGTAAATCTCTCCAATCTATTAATTTGGTTTGGCCAACTAGATTAATCTTTCTTCAGTGGGAGGTGTGCATTGTAGTGGGTTCAATTTGCGGTGCTCTATATCCCAGTGACATAGTAGGGATAAGACACATCTTTGTATTGTTTACCTAAGGATAAAATAATGGGTTTAATTCATATTAGTTGAGTTCTCTTTGTATACACCATGTCATTGTTCTCCAAGCACTACTCTGTTTTACTTAATACTCTAGATGCATGCTAGATAGCGGTCGATGGGTGGAGTAATAGTATTAGGTGTAGGCAGGAGTTGGCCTATTTGCTTATGGACGTGATGCCTATATACATATGATCATTGCCGTCAATATCACATAAATATGCACTTTTCTATCAATTGCCCAACAGTAATTTGTTTACCCACCATATGCTTACTACATGACAGATTCCACTAGGGAAAACTATGGCCTCCTGGTCTATTCGCTTATATATTTACAAATCCTACAATTACCTTGATGCCTTTATTTACTTTTTATTTAATTTTCAGTTATCAACTATAATCTACACACTTCATTTGCTTGCAAATAACGAGTCCAAGGGGATTGACAAAACTCTTTCCCATGTTGGGTGCAAGTGTTTGCTTCTTTGTGTGCACTCACTGAAGATGGGGATTGCATGTTAATCATAATTGGTTCAGTAACCTTGGTTCTCACTAAAGGAAATACTTATCTATATTGTGTTGCATCTGTTGGGTAACGGAGCATAAATTCAAAATTCTCCTACGCCATATTCAGATCTTCCTATGGAGAGACGAGAAACAAGAGAGGGGAGACTGCATCTTCATACCATTGAAGATCGCTAAGAGGAAGCGTTGCTAGAACGCGGTTGATGGAATCGTACTCACGGCGATTCAAATAGTGGTGTGATTCCGATCTAGTGCCGAATCACTGCACCTCCGCGTTCAACACACGTGCATCCCAATGACGTCTCCCACACCTTGATCCAGTAAGGAGGAGGGAGAGGTTGGCGAAGATCTCCGACAGAACGACGGCATGGTGTCGATGGAGAGACGAGGTCTCCTGGCAGGGCTTCGCCAAGCACCATGGGAGAGGAGGAAGAAGAGAGATAGGGCTGCGCCGAGAGAGATGGAAAACCGTGTCTCCAATGACCAAAACCCCCGCTATATATAGGGGGAAGGGAGGGTGGCGCCCCCTTTAGGGCTTGTTCGGTTAATCCCACCGGGAAGGGGATTGAGGTGGAATTTGACTTGTAGGGGATTTAATCCCTCCCAATCCCCTCCAAACCCCTTCAATTTTGGAGGAACCGAACAAGACCTTAGGGTTTCCCACCCTAAAGGGGGGCGTCAGCCCTAGATGGGGCTGGAGGTGGCGGAGAGGAGGGGGAGAGGGGGGTGGCGCACCCCTGGTGGGCCTTAGGCCCACCTGACTTAGGGTTTCCCCCCTTTCCGTCTCTATGCACCTTGGGCTGGGTGTGGGGGCGCAACAGCCCACCTAGGGGCTGGTTCCCTCTCACACTTGGCCCATGTAGCCTCCTAGGACTGGTGGCCCCTCCTGGTGGGCCTTCGGAACCCTTCCGGTGGTCCCGACACTTTGCCGGTGGTGCCCGAAACGTTTCCAGCGTCCAAACCCATCCATCCTATATATCAATCTTTACCTCCGGACCATTCCGGAGCTCCTCGTGACGTCCGGGATCTCATCCGGGACTCTGAACAACCTTCGGTAACCGCATATAGCAATTCCCTATAAGCCTAGCATAATTGAACCTTAAGTGTGTAGACCCTACGGGTTCGGGAGGCATGCAGAAATGATCGAGACATTCTCTGGCCAATAACCATCAGTGGGATATGGATACCCATGGTGGCTCCCACATGTTCCATGATGATCTCATTGGATGAACCACGATGTCAAGGATTCAATCTATCCCGTATACAATTCCCTTTATCTGTTGGTATAGAACTTGCCCGAGATTCGATCGTCGGTATACCTATACCTTGTTCAATCTCGTTACCGGTAAGTCTCTTTACTCGTTCCGTAGCACGTCATCCTCTGACTACCTCCTTAGTCACATTGAGCTCATGATGATGTTCTACCGAGTGGGCCCAGAGATACCTCTCCGTCACACGGAGTGATAAATCCCGATCTCGATTCGAACCAACCCAACAGACACTTTCGGAGATACCCGTAGTGCACCTTTATAGTCACCCAGTTACGTTGTGACATTTGATACACCCAAAGCACTCCTACGGTATCCGGGAGTTGCACAATCTCACGGTCGAAGGAAAAGACACTTGACATTAGAAAATCTTTAGCATACGAACAATACGATCTAGTGATATGCTTAGGACTGGGTCTTGTCCATCACATCATTCTCCCAATGATGTGATCCCGTTATCAATGACATCTAATGTCCATGATCAGGAAACCATGATAATCTATTGATCAACGAGCTAGCCAACTAGAGGCTTGCTAGGGACACATTGTGATCTATTTATTCACACTTGTATTGCTGTTTCTTGTTAATACAATTATAACATGAACAATAGACGATTATCATGAACAAGGAAATATGATAATAACCGTTTTATTATTGCCTCTAGGGCATATTTCCAACAGTCTCCCACTTGCACTAGAGTCAATAATCTAGTTCACATCACTGTGTGATTGCAATGAATCCAACACCCATACAGTTCAGGGGTTCAATCATGTCTTGCTTGTGAGAGAGGTTTATTTGTCAACGGGACTGAACCTTTCAGATCCGTGTGTGCTTTACAAATCTCTACGTCATCCTATAGATGCTACTACGCCCCATCTGGAACCATTCCAAACAATTGCTCCACTATACGAATCCAGTTTACTACTCATAGTCCTCCGGATTAGTACAAAGCTTGCATCGACGTAACTCCTTTACGACGAACTCTTTAATCACCTCCATAATTGAGAAAAATTCCTAAGTTCATTAGGTACTAAGCATAACTTTGACCGCTGTCCAGTGATCCATTCCTGGATCACTCTTCTACCCCATGACTGACTCATGGCAAGACACGCTTTAGGTGCAGTACACAACATAGCATACTTGTAGAGTCTACAGCTGATGCATAGGGGACGAAATTTTTCCTTTCTCTTTCTTCTGCTGTGGTCGGGCTTTAAGTCGTACTCAAATTTACACCTTGCAACATAGCCAAGAATTCCTTCTTTGCTGATCTATTTTGAACTCCTTCAAAAACTTGTCAAGGCATGCGTTTCGCTGAAAGTTCAATTAAGCACTTTGATCTATCTTTAAAGATCTTGATGCTCAACTCTCAAGTATCTACATCTAGCTTTTCTTTGAAAAACTCTTTTCAAACAACCCTTTATGCTTTACAGAAATTGAACATTATTTCCGACCAACAGTATGTCAACCACATATATTCATCAGAAATTCTATAGTGCTCCCACTCACCTTTTGGAAATACAAGTTTCTCACAAACTTTGTATGGAACCAAAAACTTTGATCATCTCATCAAAGTGTATATTCCAACTCCGAGATGCTTGCTCCAGTCCATAGAAGGATCGCTGGAGATTTGCATACTTGTTAGCACCGTTTAGGATCGACAAACTCTTCTAGTTGTATACATACAAACTTTCCTCAAGGAAACCGTCGAGGAAACAATATTTTTACATCCTATCTGCAAGATTTCATAAATGTTGCAGCAACTGCTAACATAATTCCAACAGACTTTCAGCATCGCTACGAGTGAGAAAGTCTCATAATAATCAACTCTTTGAACTTTGTCGGAAACATCCTCACGACAAGTCGAGCTTTCTTAATGGTGACTTTTCAGCATCACCGTCTGTCTTCCTTGTAAAGATCCATTCACAGTTAATAGTCTTATGACCATCAAGTGGTTCTTCCGAAGTCTATACTTTGTTTTCATACATAGATCCTCTCTCGAATTTCATGACCTCCAGCCATTTGTCAGAATCCGGGCCCACCATCGCTTCTCCGTAGCTCGTAGGTTCATTGTTGTCCAACAACATGACCTTCAAGACAGGTTTACTGTACCATTCTGCAGCAGTAGTACGTGACCTTGTCGACCTACGAGGTTTCTGGTATCTTGATCTGAAGTCTCACGATCACTATCATAAGCTTCCACTTCAATTGGAGTAGGTGCCACAGTAACAACTTCCTGCGCCCTGCTACACACACACTGGTTGAAGTGATGGTTCACACAACCTCATAAAGTTTCCACCAAAACTCCCACTCAATTCTTTCGAGAGAAATTTATCCTCGAGAAAGGACCCGTTTCAAGAAACAAACACATTTGCTTCCAGATCTGAGATAGGAAGTATACCCAACTGTTTTGGGTGTCCTATGATGATGCATTTATCTGCTTCGGGTTCGAGCTTATCAGGCTGAAAACTCTTTCACATAAGGATCTCAACCCCAAACTTTTAAGAAATGACAGCTTAGGTTTCTCTAAACCATAGTTCATGCGGTGTCATCTCAACGGAATTATGTGGTACCCTATTTAAAGCGAATGCGGTTGTGTCTAATGCCTAACCCATAAACAATAGTGGTAATTTGATAAGAAATATCATATTATGCACTATGTCTAATACTGCGTGATTATGACATACGGACACACCATCAGACTATGGTGTTCCTGGTGGCACGAGTTGTGAAACACTTTTCACGTGAAACAATTTTCACCTTGTCTTAAACGTTTACCAAACTCGTAACTCAGATATATATGATTATCTCCAGGATCACATTGTAGACATATTATCCTCTTGTCACTATGATCTTCAACTTCACTCCGAAATTACTTGAACCTTTTTCAATAATTCAGACTCGTGTTTCATCAAGTAAATACACTAGTATCTACTCAAATTATTTGTGAAGTATGAACATAATGATATTCACTGCATGCCTCACTACTCATCGGACTGCACACATCAAAATGTATTACTTCCAACAAGTTACAATCTAGTTCCATCTCACTTGAAAAAGAGGTCTTCAGTCATCTTGCCCATGTGGTATGATTTGCATGTCTCAAGTGATTCAAAAATCAAGTGAGTCAAATGATCCATTCGCATGGAGTTTCTTCATGCGTTTATACCAACAGGCATGGTTTGCATGTCTCAAATGTTTCAAAATGAGTGAGTACAAAGATCCATCAGCATGGAGCTTCTTCATGCATTTTATACCAATATGACTCAAGCAGCAGTGCCAAAAGTAAGTGGTACTATCATTACTACTTTGTATCTTTTGGCAACAATATTATGAACATGTTTATCACTACGATCGCGATTCAATAAACCATTCATTCTAGGTGCAAGACCATTTAAGGTATCATTCAACTAAACAGAATAACCATTATTCTCTTTAGATGAATAATTATATTTGACATTAACATAATCCAATCATGTCTATGCTCAACGCAAACACCAAATAACAATTATTTAGGTTTAACACTAATCTCGATGGTAGAGGGAGCATGCGATGTGTGATCATATCAACCTTGTAAACACTTCCAACACACATCGTCACCTCACCTTTAGCTAGTCTCTGTTTTTTTCTGTAGCTTTTATTTCAAGTTACTAACACTTAGCAACCGAACCGGTATCTTATACCCTGGTGCTACTAGAAGTACTAGTAAAGTACACATCAATATCATGTATATCCAATATACTTTTGTCGACTTTGCTAGCCTTCTCATCTACCACGTGTCTAGGGTAGTTCCTCTACAGTGACTATTCCCCTTATTATAGAAGCACTTAGTCTCGGGTTTGGGTTCAACCTTGGGTCTCTTCACAAGAGCAGCAACTGGTTGGCCGTTCAATGAAGTATCCCTTCATGCCCTTTCCTTTCTTGAAACTAGCGGTTTCACAAACCATCAACAATTGATGCTCCTTTTCAATTTCTACTTTCGTGGTGTCAAACCTCGCGAATCGCTCAAGGATCACCATATCCATCATTGATATGCTATAGTTCATCACGAAGCTTTAGTAGCTTGGTGTCAGTGACTTTGGAGAACTATCATTGTCTCACCTGGAAGATCAACTCCCACTCGATTCAAGCGATTGTAGCACTCAGACAATCTGAGCACATGCTCAACGATTGAGCTCTTCTCCTTTATTTGCAGACAAAGAATTTTGTTGGAGGTATCACACCTCTCAACAAGGGCACAAGCATGAAATCCCAATTTCATATCTTGGATCATCACATACGTCTCGCGACGTTCGAAACGTCTTTAATGCCTTAATTCTAAGTTGTTCAAGCAACAAACATTGAACTATGATGTAGTTATCAAAAACATGTATGTCGGATGTTCGCAACATCTAAAGAACATGCTTGGGGTTCAGCACACTGAGCGGTTCATTAAAGACATAAGCCTTCTGCGTAGCAATGAGGACAATCCTGAGTTAACGGACCCAGTCCGCACAAATGCTACTTCTTTCATTCAACTATGATTTCTCTAGGAACATATCAAATACCGTAGATCTATAGCGCAAGTTACATAATTTGCAAAGACCTATTTGACTATGTTCATGATAATTAAGTTCATCCGATGAACTCCCACTTAAGTCGAAATCCCTCTAGTCATCTAAGTGATACATGATCCATGTCGACTAACCCGTGTCCGATCATCACGTGAGACGGACTGGTCGTCATGGTGAGCAACTTCATGTTGATCGTATTCAACCATATGATTCATGTTCGACCTTTCGGTCTCTTGTATTCGAGGTCATGTCTGTACATGCTAAGCTCGTCGAGTCAACCTAAGTGTTTCCTGTGTGTAAATTTGGCTTACACCCATTGTATGCGAACGTTCGAATCTATCACACCCGATCATCACGTGGGGCTTCAAGACAACGATCCTTCACAATGGTGCACACTTAGGGGAATACGTTCTCGAAATTTATGAGGGATCATCTTATTATGCTACCGTCATTCTAAGCAATATGATGAAAAACATGATAAACATCACATATAATCATATAGTGACATGATATGGCCATTATCATCTTTGCTCTTTCGATCTCCATCTTCGGGCATCGCATGATCATCATTGTCACCGGCATGACACCATCATCTCCATCATCGTGTCTCCGTGAAGTCATTACGCCAACTACTACTACTACTATAGCTAACCGTTAGCAATAAAGTAAAAGTAGTAAACACATGGCGTTGCATCTCATACAATAAATTAAGACAACTCCTATGGCTCCTGCCGGTTGTCATACTCAACGACATGCAAGTCGTGAATCCTATTACAAGAACATGATCAACTCATACATCACACATGTAACATCACAACTTTGTCCACATCACATCACATGTCAAACCGTGCAAAAACAAGTTAGACATCCTCTAATTGTTGTTACAAGTTTTACGTGGCTGATTTGGGTTTCTAGAAAGAACGCCTTCTTACCTACGTGACAGCCACAACGATGATATGCCAAAGCTATTTACCCTTCATAAGGACCCTTTTCATCAAATCCAATCCGACTACGGTGGGAGAGACAGACACCCGCTAGCCACCATTATGCACGGTGTGCATGTCGGCCGGTGGAACCTGTCTCACGTAAGCGTACGTGTAAGGTCGGTCCGGGCCACTTCATCCCATAATGCCGTCGAAAAAGAATAAGACTAGTTTTGTGTGCCGAAGTTTTAATGTTTTGGGTGTTATCACTATGGAAGAAGGAATAAGGAGCGACAAGAGCCTAAGCTTGCGGATGCTCATGGAATCCCATGGTAATATTCTAGGAAGACTAAAGTGTCTAAGCTTGGGGATGCCCTCTGGGGCATCCCCTCTTTTGTCTCAATCCATCGGTATGTGATACGTCTCAAACGTATCTATAATTTTTGATGGTTCCACGCTGTTATCTTGTCAACTTTGGATGTTTTGTTTACCTTTTATATCTTTTTTGGGACTAACCTATTAACTCAGTGCCAAGCGCCAGTTCCTGTTTTTTCTGTGCTTTTGACTCTTTTCATATTTGATTTTGGAATGGAGTCCACACAGAATAAAATCCCCAAAATGATTTTTTGCAGAACGGAAGAAGATCAGGAGGCTTGAGGGCCAAGCAAGTGGGCCCACAGGGAGCGCACAAGCCCTGTTGCCGCGGCCAGGGGGGAGGCCGCGGCAACCAAGCTTGTGGCCTCCCTGGCGCTCCCCTGCCCTAGGTCTTTGGCCTATATATTCCCTAAAAATCCAGAAAAATCAGGGCATCCACGAAAACACTTTTCCGCTGCCGTAAGCTTCCTTTTCCGCGAGATCTCATATGGAGACCCTTCCCGGTGCCCTGCCGGAGGGGACTTTGGAGTTGGAGGGCTTCTTCATCAACATCATCGCACCTCCAATGACTCGTGAGTAGTTCACTTCAGACCTACGGGTCCGTAGTTAGTAGCTAGATGGCTTCTTCTCTCTCTTGGATCTTCAATACAAAGTTCTCCATGATCTTTATGGAGATCTATCGGATGTAATCCTCTTTGGCGGTGTGTTTGTCGAGATCCGATGAATTGTGGATTTGTGATCAGATTATCTATGATATATATTTGAGTCTTTGCTGATTTTTTATATGCATGATTTGATATCCTTGTAAGTCTCTCTGAGTCTTGGGTTTTGTTTGGCCAACTAGATCTATGATTCTTGCAATGGGAGAAGTGCTTGGTTTTGGGTTCTTACCGTGTGGTGACCTTTCCCAGTGACAGTAGGGGCAGCAAGGCACACATCGTGTAGTTGCCATCAAGGGTAACAAGATGGGCTTTGTCGTAGATATGATATTGTCCATCTACATCATGTCATCTTGCTTAAGGCGTTACTCTGTTCTCATGAACTTAATACACTAGATGCATGTTGGATAGCGGTCGACGTGTGGAGTAATAGTAGTAGATGGAGAAAGTATCGGTCTACTTGTTTTGGACGTGATGCCTATAGATATAATCATTGCCATAGATATCGTCATGACTTTGCGCGGTTCTATCAATTGCTCGGCAGTAATTTGTTCACCCACTGTCTACTTTCTTTCATGAGAGAAGCCACTAATAAACACTACGGCCTCGGGTCTATTCACACCTATCGTTTACACCTCTGCTTTTACTTTGCTTTGTTACTTTGTTTCTTTCAGTTCTCACTTGGCAAACAATCTATAAGGGATTGACAACCTCTTCATAGCGTTGGGAGCAAGCTTTTTGTGTTTGTGCAGGCACTTGTGATACTCCTTCACTGGATCGATACCTTGGTTCTCAAAACTAAGGGAAATACTAACCATCGCTGCGCTACATCACCCTTTCTGCTTCGAGGGAACACCAACGCAAGGCTCCAAGGCCACGAGGAAATCCTTTGCATATTTGCGTAAGAAGTCCCTAAAGGCGTAGCCGTAGTAGAAGGATTCCTGGTGCCATTGCTGAGGAGAATCAAGACAATAACAGTCTCCCGTCAGCATGTGTTTCTGGCGCCGTTGGAAGGTCTTTTGTTGTATCAGCAGTATGTCACTTGGAGCTATATTTTTTATTCATCACATGATATGAGCGTTGCTTGGAGCGTCATTTGCTTTAGTTTCTCACAATCATTGATTGCTGGACACATCCACTTAAGATATACACAGTTTCACCATCATTTGTTAGAATACAGTTTGTGATTTAGTTATATCTTTTGAGCTTAGCAGGTGCTCTAGTACACTACTAGGGAAAAGCCTAGCAGTAGCATGGTTCTAAGGGCTAGCACTAGCGCAGGATACCGTGCTACTGATACGGTGCTACAACTAACGTTTAGCAGTAGCGCGCTTAGGCCAGTGCTACTGCTAAGTGGCTTAGTAGTAGCGTTTTCCTGTTCAACGCTAAAGAGCGCTACTACTATATTTCACATATCTTTTTTTTGCTACCTAGTTGCGATGTTTTTGTACAGATTTTATACAGTACTCTATCATCAGCATATTTCTTGTTTATGATATGATTATCATACACATAATAGTCTCATCATACCATCCAACACAAATCATGTCGTCACATCATAACCATGCTATAGCTATACTAGTTACTTTGGCTATGCACAAAGAAGGCACAACATCATTCGACATTTTTTGTTGAAGAGCATAATAGTAGCCTAGTTAGCAATGTAAGGTGAGGCATGCCCTCTCATCAAGCTTGATGGTGAAGAACCTGCCCTCTCGCAGGTGAGGCCTGTCGCACAAACCGTAATCTTCGCCACAGAGTTCACACTCACGGATCCTATCGTCGTCACACATTTACCGTGTTCAAAAATTTGGTATGACCATTATTAACATAAAAAATATTGAGTGCCTAAAATTTACCAGAACAAAAATGAATCAACATTCCAGCAAAACTTTGGCACTAGGAGGTGTTCCCTGCAATAACATACACATGTCCAAATAGACCTAATTCAATATTGGTTAACTTTCGGTTAGTCGAGGCTTTCCTTAAATAACTCTCATATCCCATGGTGTGTTGGTGCGCACTCTCTCACACCGATGTGGTGGTGTATATATGTTGGTCGACACTTTCTCACACTAATAGTTTGACCATCGGTGATGGGCGCTTCTCCTCTCCTCTCCTTGCGCATTATACCAAGGTATATATCGGAAGAAGAGAAGAGGAAGAAGTGCCCCCCACGACAACAGTCGGGATTCCTCGATCAAGAACACACATGAAAGTCACACAAGGAGCAACGACAAACCGAAAGTACCTGATTTTCTTTACTAAAAACTCTCGAATAATATCATATAATATCACTGATACACCATCTCTAATAATCCAGTTAATGCATCATCAAATATTATCACTAATACATCTCGAATATTATCATATAATATCACTAATACAAATCCAGTTGATGTCTCACGGTGCTGGCAGTGGCAACCCAAATATGAGGAACCATCACCGGACCATAGCTCGGGTTATATCCCTAAAAACCTGACAGGTATTGGAGAACGTGGAATCCAACACAGCCATGTAGCGAAGGACGTGCTTGTCCTCCTCCCTAACACGGCAACGTACCACCTCCATGGGGCCCAGCTCCCTCCGCACCGATAGTGGCCCACGCGATCGCCACCAAATAAGCTCCGGGACAACAACGAGACCCGGATTCCTCACCAAGGTGCATGCCCCGGAAGGTAGCACCTCCCAGTGCCAGCCCGGTGGAGCTCAGTCCTGGACATGGCGCCTCTCAAGCAGCCTCTCGCCAACCTCTCGACCACGAGGATGCAGGTCGGGCATCATCGATGTCGAGACAAATTCCTATGAGAAAATTTTCTTATCGTTTAATATTTTACTTTCTAGTTATCATTTGTACAGCAATCAACTCATTTGATGCAGGCCGGGGGGCGAGGACGCCGGGGAGGACGTGCGACAGCGGCAGCACAGAGTAGAGAGGGAGAGAGTGAGGAGGAGGAGAGGTAGGGAGTAAGGGACAGGGCAACGACATAAGAGTGGAGAGGGAGAGAGTGAGGAGTGGGAGAGGGAGGGAGTGAGGGGCCGGGCGGCAGCGCAAAGTGGAGAGGGAGGGAGTGAGGGGCGGCAGCGGTGGCGCAAAGTGTGGAGAGGGAGAGAGTGAGAGGGAGGGGCATGCGGGGGCGAAGACGATATAAGTGCACGACCCACTTAGCAGTCGCGCGGGTCGGAAACACGCGCTACTACTATTCTGTTAGCAGTAGCGTTGTTATCTGGGACGCGCTACTACTAAATCTAGACTGGCGGGAACTGTGAGGCAATATTAGTAGTAACGTGTTTCTTAAAGCCGCGCTACTACTAAGTAGTTATCAGTATCGCCTTTACTGGAAGAACGCTACTGATATGTAGCAGTAGCGCTGCTGTTTATCCAGCGCTACTGCTAAGGTTTTGTGTATAAGGTTTTCCCTAGTAGTGGTACTTCACTTGTATCTTCTAGAGCATGATGGCATATAGATTTTAAAGAAATAGTTGGACTCCCGTTCTTAACTTACATTTGTTTGGGAGTTAATAAATAGTGATATTAAATTGCATGGGTTATAAGACTAGTCCAAAAATAATAGGTATTCAATGAGTGCATAATCAAAACCTTCATGTAGCACATAGAAGAGAAACTTTGAGTTAATGATATTAATGTGGTAATCTGAAAGGGCATTAGGGCATGATCATTGGTTAATAAAAATATCATAAATTAGAGGGCGATAGATGTATGTCCATCTAAATATTTATATGGCATGGTGATGATGTGTGAGCATTCTTATTCCTCGCTAAAATCCTAGTGTTGTTTAGGTCGGGGGAGCGCAATGGTTAACTCCTACCAACCTCCTCCCTAGGAGCATCCGAGTAGTTCTTTGCTTTGAGAAAGCTAATAAAATGTTGCAATAAGTGTGTGAGTTTTTAAAACTATTGTGAATCCATGGATAAATGCACTCTCGCCACCTCATATTTGCTAGCCTTTTCGGTAACGTGCATTGCCCATTGTCACCTCGAGGACCGGTGCAACCTTCGCCGGTGCATCCAAACCCCATGACATGATACGCTCTATTGCACATAAGCCTCAATATATCTTTCTCAAAACAGGCACCATACCTACCTATCATGAAATTTCCATAGCAATTCCAAGATATATTGCCATGCAACTTCCACTGTTATGTCATACAACTAGTACTTTCATTGTCATATTTGCTTTGATGATCATATAAGCTGACATGGTATTTCTAGCAGAGCCATCGTTCATCATTTTACGCTTGATCATTGCACGTACTAGTACATTTACGGAGGCATTCTTATAGATTCTTGCTATAGTTTTTCAAATTGAGTTATTAGTAAATAAAAGTGTGATGATCATCAATATTAGGGCACTATCCCAGTGAGGAAACTATGATGTAGACAATGATTCCCCCACAAGTCGGGATAAGACTTAGGACAAAAAATAAAAGAACAAGGAAAAAAGTGAGAAAGAAAAAGGAGAAAAGAAAAGAAAAGAGAAAAAGAGAAAAAATGAGAGAAAGTGAAGAAGGGCAGTACTACTACCACTACTGAAATTCAGAAATTTGCCGTCTGCCAAGGCAGACGGCAAAGGGGGCAACCACACACGGCAAAGGCTTTGCCGTCTGCCCCCTCATGGCAAAGTAGACGGCAAAAAAAAATCCGGTGAAGAGGCTCTTTGCCGTCTGCTTTCACAAAGCGGACGGCAAAGAATCTTTGCCATGAGGGGGCAGACGGCAAAGTAAATGGGACGGCATATATTGCAACGTCCCCGTTAAGTGTTAACGGCAGGCCTCCTCTCTTTGCCGTCTGCGTTCCCCCCTTTGCCATGTGTTGGCAGACGGCAAAGAGGGGAGAGAAAGGGGGCAGATACCCTCTTTGCCGTCTGCCTTCCCCCCTTTGCCATGTGTTGGCAGACGGCAAAGAGGGGAGAGAGAGGGGCAGATTCCCCCTTTGCCATGTGCCTTCCCCCCTTTGCCATGTGTTGGCAGACGGCAAAGAGGGGAGAGAGAGGGGGCAGATTCCCCCTTTGCCATGTGCCTTCCCCCCTTTGCCATGTGTTGGCAGACGGCAAAGAGGGGAACCAGCCCCTTTTTTATTTATTTTTTGTTATATCCAGCATTTTTAGCAATAATCAGGATATATATATATATATATATATTTGACATAAATAAATTTATTTCCGTACTCATAACCATATTAAAATAACTCTCATCGATAGTGCATACATATTATGCAAGTTACATCCGTACCAAACCATATATTACACCAGTTTCATCCACGTGCATACAAAGTTTCATATATTTCATATACTACAATAGTTTCAATACAACGCATGGTACAAGAAATCATCTTCAAGCATTCCATCAACCAAGCTTCCCGTGAAGTGAAGGTAATCTGCAAAATGACAAATAAGAAAGTTAGAAAAATAATACTGGATGAAGTAGTGTATATATAGGTTATTTCGGAAAGAAATTAGCTAAGTATAGACCATTTAGGAGCTAAGTAAGCTAATTATGTCATTTAGGTGGAACCCTAGCTAACTATAGGAGAAGAGAAAGAGAAGAAGAAGTAAAAGGAGGAGGAGGAGGAGGAGGAGGAGGAGGAGGAGGAGGAGGAGAAGGAGAAGGAAGAGGGGAAGAAGAAGGAAGAGGAGAAGAAGAAGAAAAGAAGAAGGAGAAGGAGAAGAAGAAGGAGAAGGAGAAGGAGGAAGAAGGAGGAGAAGGAGGAGCTCCTTCTCCTTCTTCTCCTCCTTCTCCTCCTTCTTCTTCTCCTCCTCCCTCTCCTCCTTCTTCTTCTCCTCTTCTTCTTCTTCTTCCTTCCTTTCATTTTTCCTCTTTTTCTCTTCTTGTCCCCTTCTTCGGGCTAAATTGGCTAAGAATGCCTTTTTGGAGCTAATTATGTCATTTCGAGGATAATTAGCTAAGTATAGGTCATTTTTTCTTAAATAGGTCATTTAGGAGCTAACTAAGCTAATTATGTCATTTCGTAGGATAATTAGCCAATTTAGCCTTTTTTGGATGAGTCTAAGCTACGTAGAAGAAGAGATAGAGAAGAAGAAGTAAAAGAAGGAGGAGGAGGAGGAGGAGGAGGAGGAAAAGGAGAAGGAAGAGGAGAAGAAGAAGGAAGAGGAGAAGAAGAAGAAAAAAAGAAGGAGAAGAAAAGAAGAAGGAGAAGGAGAAGAAGAAGGAGAAGGAGAAGGAGGAAGAAGGAGGAAGAAGAAGGAGAAGGAGGAGCTCCTTCTCCTTCTTCTCCTCCTTCTCCTCCTTCTTCTTCTCCTCCTCCCTCTCCTCCTTCTTCTTCTCCTCTTCTTCTTCTTCTTCCTTCCTTTCATTTTTCCTCTTTTTCTCTTCTTGTCCCCTTCTTCGGGCTAAATTGGCTAAGAATGCCTTTTTGGAGCTAATTATGTCATTTCGAGGATAATTAGCTAAGTATAGGTCATTTTTTATTAAATAGGTCATTGAGGAGCTAACTAAGCTAATTATGTCATTTCATAGGATAATTAGCCAATTTAGCCTTTTTTGGATGAGTCTAAGCTACGTAGAAGAAGAGATAGAGAAGAAGAAGTAAAAGAAGGAGGAGGAGGAGGAGGAGGAGGAAAAGGAGAAGGAAGAGGAGAAGAAGAAGGAAGAGGAGAAGAAGAAGAAAAAAAGAAGGAGAAGGAGAAGAAGAAGGAGAAGGAGAAGAAGAAGGAGAAGGAGAAGGAGGAAGAAGAAGGAGAAGGAGGAGCTCCTTCTCCTTCTTCTCCTCCTTCTCCTTCTTCTTCTCCTCCTCCCTCTCCTCCTTTTTCTTCTCCTCTTCTTCTTCTTCTTCCTTCCTTTCATTTTTCCTCTTTTTCTCTTCTTGTCCCCTTCTTCGGGCTAAATTGGCTAAGAATGCCTTTTTGAAGCTAATTATGTCATTTCGAGGATAATTAGCTAAGTATAGGTCATTTTTTATTAAATAGGCCATTTTGGAGCTAACTAAGCTAATTATGTCATTTCGTAGGATAATTAGCCAATTTAGCCTTTCTTGGATGAGTCTAAGCTACGTAGAAGAAGAGATAGAGAAGAAGAAGTAAAAGAAGGAGGAGGAGGAGGAGGAGGAGGAGAAGGAGAAGGAAGAGGAGAAGACGAAGAAAAGAAGAAGGAGAAGGAGAAGAAGAAGGAGAAGGAGAAGGAGGAAGAAGGAGGAAGAAGAAGGAGAAGGAGAGGGAGGAGGAGAAGGAGGAAGAAGAAGGAGAAGGAAGAAGTAAAAGAAGGAGGAGGAGGAGGAGGAGGAGAAGGAGAAGGAAGAGGAGAAGAAGAAGAAAAGAAGAAGGAGAAGGAGAAGGAAGAGGAGAAGGAGAAGGAATAGGAGAAGAAGAAGAAAAGAAGAAGGAGAAGGAGAAGGAGGAAGAAGGAGGAAGAAGAAGGAGAAGGAAGAAGTAAAAGAAGGAGGAGGAGGAGGAGGAGAAGGAGGAGGAGGAGGAGAAGGAAGTCTAGCAATTTTTGAGCTAACTAAGCTAATTATGTCATTAGATGGAAGTCTAACTATTTTGGAGCTAACTAAGCTAATTATGTCATTAGATGGAAGTCTAGCTATTTTTGAGCTAACTAAGCTAATTATGTCATTAGATGGAAGTCTAGCTATTTTGGAGCTAACTAAGCTAATTATGTCATTAGATGGAAGTCTAGCTATTTTTTATTAAAACACTAGAAATAACATACCTAAGTTAGGGTGAAGCACGGTGGCTCTGGCTTGTTTCACCTGGAGAAGGCTGCCCTGGAGAAGGCTCGACTGTAGAAGGGTCGTGCGATGCGTTTCGGGAGATATTCTGCACCAAACATCGTTTGCAATGTATAGTTAGCATAAGGACACTCTTAAGATCACTGCACTGAAATGAAACTCACTGTCCCCGCCACGTTAATGACTGGCATCGGCGGAGGGACTTGGCCGTTCTTCTCGCACATAGACTGTACATTTGGTTTTGACAAGTCAAACTTTTTATTTATTAATGAAACGGACATTCAAATGCAAGATTTTATATAACATGAAGAAGAAACTTACCACGAAGAGCTCGTATATGGCCCTGTTAGACGCATCATTCCGTGCCCTCTCCGCCTCCATCAATGCAGTCGTCCTCTCCTCCAGCTCCCTAATTTCCTTATCCTTATAAGCTATAGCCGCCTGCATTGCCTCTCTCTCTTTCTGAATAGCAGCCTGCAACACAACTCATTGTTAGCAATGTAATCATATTGGTTCGAACGGACAACATAATGCGGAAAGATAGTTGAGTCCATTAAACTAACCTCGATGGCGAGCTCGACTGGCCGTGGACGACGTGTTATCTCCGGACAAGAGCTCGTTTGGCGTGCCTTTATCTGCCGGAGAGTGCTAGGACAACGTATAAGGCCGTCTCCAATGGCGATCGAGCCATGGGGCCTCCCGTTGCCAGCTATCATCACCAGCTCTGGATCAATAGGCCCCTCGCTCGGGTTAAAGTCCTCACCTTTCCTCGCCTTCCCGTGATCTCTGTACTTCACAAGCTTGTCGTGGGAGGAGATGTTGGTGAAGTTTTCTGGATGCTCGAGGTCAGACTCAGAGAATGCCTTGACCTTCTTGTACGAGGCAGTATGGGCCATCGCATACAGGTCGTACATCTGTGGCGCCTCCGTCTTATTGTGACGCGCCTAAAAGAAAGAGAGAGGAAAATTGTATTGGTAAAGGGCTCAAGATAGCATTAAGAATGAATTGCATGAGGCATGAAGCAAACCACATACCCAGTTCTCGCCAAATTGGATTAAGTTGACGCTCCCTTGATGGTGTGGCACGCCAACCATTTTGCCACGCCTCTCCTTTCCGTTGTTGTGGCTGGCCTCCCACGTTTCGGAGCACCACTGATCCACCAAGGCCTCCCAACAATCCATCTTATCCACACACCATCTCGGGGGCACCTAAGTTAATAAATAGAAACTTGAGTGCGTAAGAACCAAATCAAGGAAACTAACTACAAAGCCTTAATAATATGTAATTACCTTCATGTAATGCTCCTTCACCATCTTAGCATCACGGCACTTCGCCTTGTCAATCCTAATACGCCGCGTGGCATAGTAGTCTCGAACAGCCTGCACCCGAGCCTCGTGCCGAAAGTTTTGAAGTAGGCGGCGACATTGGGTTTCGATAACCTTTGCCGCGTCCTCCTCGTATCCCTCCTCACACCTGTAGAAGGTCTGCAAACGAGACAACACCGATTAGCACAATAAATAGCTATGGTTGATTTATAATTGTGTGAAAGAGAAATTACCCAGAACTTTCGGATCACCATGTCCGCCCTCGTGTCACACAAAACACCGCCGATCTCCACCTCCGGCGGGGCCGGGGCACCCAAGTAGTGCTCCCAGGTCATTCCTACCTCTCGCTCCCGACGGGGCAACGTAACAAACCCTGGGAAGTTTTGACGGCAAAGAACACCAAGGACGCTGTTGGGCTTGCGGACACCATTGGCAACAATCCAACCCCTACAATATGACAAATTAAAGCCAAAACATTAGATATTTGAAAAAACGTGAAGGCAAAAGGTTAAATAAGAGTAAATTAACTTACTTGTCCCCATTTGGCCTAATCAACCACCTCTGCTCGGGCGTCGCTGGCACGAGCGGGAGCCCCGAACTACCACGCTGGTAGACGGTATCCCCCTCACCCAGCTCCTCGCCGCTACCAGCATGGCCAGTTGGCTCAGGCCAGGTATCCCAATGGGTCTCTTGGGACGTACCCTCATCCCTGCTGTGCTCCGCAGTCGTCCGGAAGGAAGCCTCTGGGACACGAGTATCGTGGGTCGAAGGCTCGTCGACCTGAGGCTCGTCGGCCCGAGGCTCGTGAACCGGAGACCGTGTAGCCTCCACCTCAGACGAATCCACCCTAGAAGTCCTCCTGTGCTCAGGTGAATCAGCTTGGGGTGGTGGCGGAGACCGCGTAGCCCTACCTCTCCCGCGGCCACGTGTACCTTTAGTACAACATAAATACCAACATGAGTAATAAAATGTATATAAATACCAATATGCATACAACATGAGTACAACATAAATACCAACATGAATACAACGTGTACCTTTAGTGCCTCTCGGCTTCGCGGGTGGTCGACCTCCTCTCACGGGGGGCGCTCCTTGCATAGTAGAGAGCAACACTCTCCGAAGAGGCGAGGCAGGAATGGAAGTACCCATCCCATCACCCGCCGACGAAGAAGCAGCCGCGGCGTGCTTTCGACCCTTTCCCACCATCTTTCAACACCTGTCATGACAAAGAGTAAATGAAATTAGTACAACATAAATACCAACATGACTAATAAAAATTGAATGCCTAACATGAACTCAAAATTTATATATAGTATAATAGTTGAATACCTGACATGAACTAATAACAATCGTCCTCGTCTATATATGCTTCGGGGTCAATAAATGCATCACGATCATCACTATCATCAATAAATGCATCATCATCATCACTATCTAGAAGAACATGTGGAAGGCCACCATTATGTAATAGGTCAAGAAGTGACAGGTCATCCGCAGCAGTAACCTCTTCTTCTTCCAGCTCTTCCTGTTCGGGCTCAGGGGTTAAGACGGATTCACTGTCGCTGTCTACTTCAATGTTCCGGGGTGAAGTAGAGCGGTTCTTGAAACGTTTCTTGGACATACGTGTTTCTTGGAAGAATTCTCCTTCATATGTGTCTGGGTTAATGTGAGGTTCGTAATCCTCTTCATTGAGGGTAGGTGGTCTAAAATGTGGTGGCAGATACCGAAGAACACTAATGGGGATTTTGGTCTGATTCTTCTCACCCATGCCGTTGTCTACCACAAGATACCTGGAAGAATTGCAAATGGGGCAATAGTTCAAGGCCGCATACTCAAGCCTAAATAAGGCACATCCATTCTCACAGGCATGTATCTTCTCATAGGGCATCTTAAGTACACGGAGGATTTTCTCTGACTGGTATAGGTTTGCAGGCAGTACATGGCCTTTGGGTAAAAAGCGTCCAAATATCGTCATCATCGCGTCGTAGCATTCTCTGCCTAGGTTGAATTGAGCCTTCAGAGCCATTACTTGCGCGATGGCATCCAGCTGACAAAGCTCAGTCTGCTCGTGGAGAGGACGTTTTGAAGACTCCGGCATTTCATAGAAGGCCTTTGCAGATTCCTCCATCTCATCGTCCGAATCACGAGCATCATCAAAGTCTTGCACCATGTCTTCAATCCCGGTACCATGCTCGTCGGTGCGACGACGAATCACCTCAGCTCTGGCACGTTGGTCAGACTCACCGTGAAAAGTCCACACCGTATAATTAGGCGTAAAACCCCACTTCTGCAGGTGTTTACCCATTTCAAACTCTGTCTGCTTTTTCCAGTTGTCGCAGTTGGGACAGGGGCACCATGTTTTATGCTGGCCATTTGCAAATGCGGCTCTCACAAACCCCCTGGTTTTTGTTAACCATTCATGGGTCATGTCTTTCTGACTAGGGTGACCAGTGTACATCCAAGCACGATCACTCATGTTGCCTAGCTACCTATGGGGGCACAAGAAATAAATATATAATTCATCATCTATATTCATACGCTAATCAAGTTTGTCAGTTTTATTACGTCCATGCAACCTACACGCTAATAGGTAAAGATAGGTCCTAATCCCACCCGAGTATGTGTAGACTGGGTTCGTTTTCCCATGCTCTGCACCAGATGCGACGCAGAATTTCGACAGCACCTCCCCGCTGTTCTCCTGATACACGTCTCGGCAATAAGCAGAGAGGATGTGTACCCGGAGAACAACAGGGGAGGCACTGACGAAATTCCGCATCGGATCCGGAGCACAACATACGGGAAAACAAACCCAATCTACACATACTCGGGCTGTCCATGGATAATGTTGGACAATTCGAAAGGATGACGGTTATAAATATGCAAAGAAATGCATATTTATAGATGTCGCCCTTTCGAATGGGAGACGCATACTGGTCACGCATACTCATGATTGAAGAAACCTATAGCTAGCAAGTTTCATCGGCACGAAGACCGGGACAGAGCAAATTAAGGGGGTAGGAGGAGATGTCATTTGTGCTCACGAACAAACGCAAGGGCGGAGCTCGTCCAACGCACGTGGAGGTCGTCGAACAACTGCACATTGAAATTCACCCGATCAACACAAATATGATGTTTTTATAATTAACATAACTATATGACCTAACTCATAACTATGTGGGTCAGTGTCATCGGGGGTCGAAGGTCACTGGCGTCGGGGATTGGGGTCTTTTCGGTCAACAAGAGGCCGAAGAGGTGTCGGGGCTCGGGGGTTGGGGGTCAGTGGCGTCGGGGGTCGGGGTAGGGGGTCGGGGGTCGAGGGTGAGTGTTGTCGGGGGTCGGGGGTCGGGGGTCGAGGGTCAGTGGCGTCGGGGGTCGGGGTAGGGGGTCGGGGGTCGAGGTTACCTATAAAACTTTCCAGGTTACCTATACTACTTTTCAGGTTACCTATAAAACTTTCCAGGTTACCTATAAAACTTTCCAGGTTACCTATAACTACTTTCCAGGTTACCTATAAAAGTTTTTTTGGTGGGTTAGTTTGCATCTAAACCAAACTAGCCCATGTGTTTGGATACTTTGGGAGCTAGTTCAGCTCCAACTAGCTAAAACTAGTTTTTAAAGAATTGATTGTCTTTTTGTATTATTTAGATTGGACATGTAAAATCATATGCACTCACTAGAAATAAATAGCTAATGTTACATCACGTAGTCCATGTGAGTGTCCAAAACAACACTTATTTAGGCAGTATTATATTTAAAAAACTATTATTTATAATAATATGTTTATTTCCTTCATAGTAATTTTGGTCTACTCAATTTAGTAACTCATTCTAGAAAAAACTGAACAAACATATATACTATCATGCTTGATACTTAAATTGGGGCAGTATTTCTTTCTCTTTTCTGTCTTTAACTGTATATTACATGTACATTTATATTTATTTTTTATATATACTAGCCGTGTCCCCGATGGGCTGTTTTTGGAAAAAGCCGTATCCCGTGTCCCCGTATGCGTGTCGCCGTGTCCGTGTCGCCATGTCGGTGCTTTTTAGCCTAAAACAGCACAAGGTTGTGGACGAGAAACGCCGCCTTTGCATCTACAAAGTGTACAACACATGTGTTGAAGGAACTACTTCAACGCATTGCCCTAGATATCATTCTAAAAGGCAAAGATAACACATATGGCAGCAGGAATTCAATCCAAAACTCCTGGAACACAAGATTTAGTCCAAGATCTAAGATAAGAACACCAAGTTCTGTTCAGAATAGTGGGTACAGAGTCTCCACTACAAAATTAGAGGGCTTTGTGAAACCTTCACATCTCAACTTAGCTAAAAGACCTAGAAAACATTACTTAAATAAAGGTTAAGAAAACAAATTAACATACTCCTATGACTTAAGGGCCAGCTTTCCAGAATGGAAAACAAGTATATATAAGTCAAAATGGATTTGCCTATTGATATTTTTTCTTTATTGTCCCTCTTCAATCTATTTCGTTTGACCATGTGTATCGATGACATTACAGGTAGCTCACGCAGGTCCAAACCATCGAGCGCACGGCAGGAGTGATCCATGACACGGCAGGGGACATTGGGGTTATTTTTATCTTGGGCAGTTGGGCCCGATAAATCATGTTAAAATCCCCTGCTACCTGCAAGCTGCCTCCTTGCAGTGCAGTAAATTGTGCCTTCTATCATTTGATTACTTCTACATTCATCCAGTGTTCCTTTTGTGTGTTACTCTGGTTCAAAGAGCATTAAAATTTTCCTTTAGGATACAATTGCAGTTGAGTTGCACAGGAAAGTTTCTCTAACTCGGAAGTAAAACTAATAGTTCTTGCTTCCAAATTAAATCAGAATAACAATGTTTCCTGGAGATTTAGTGCAGTTATTCTTCTAGCAAAGTGCATCTGGCACAAGATTTGGAGAACAGCAACACTTCTGAAATATGAAACACGATCTGGATTTGGTCCAGTTACTATTCTAGCAAAGTGTCTTGTTTGAAACTTATCACAAGATTGCAAAAGTAAGAATCTAATAAAGAACTACTGAGATGATAAGCCAAAACTTACTTGGGCGCAGACGGGACGGGGCAAGGACGACGCAAGCTCAGCCGGGACGGGGCAAGGACGGGCGGGGCGGCGGCGCGCAGGCGGGGCGGCGGCGGCGGCGCGCAGGCTCGGGGCGGCGGCGGCGGACGGACGGGGCGGGGCGCAGACGGGGCGGGGCGCAGACGGACGGGGCGGGGCGCAGACGGGGCGGGGCGCAGACGGGCGGGGCGGCGGTGGCGCGCAGACTCGGGGGTGGCGGCGCACAGACTCGGGGGCGCGGCGCGCAGACGGGGCGGGGCGGCGGTGGCGCGCAGCCGGGACGGGGCAAGGACGACGCGCAGGCTCGACGCGCGCAGCCGGGACGGGGCAAGGACGGCGCGCAGGCTCGGGGCGGCGGCGCGCAGGCTCGGGGCGGCGGCGCGCAGGCTCGGGGCGGCGGCGGCGCGCAGACGGGGCGGGGCGGCGGCGGCGGCGGCCGACGGGACGCGAGCTGGTACGGGACGCGAGCTGGTACGACGGGACGCGAGGTAACGTTGAAAGACTGCCTTTGCCGTCTGCCTTAGTTTGATTTGGGGTAACGTTGAGAGAGAGAGAGCGTTTGTACTGTCGATGCAAAAAAAAAAAACTGGGTACTAGCCTTTGACGTCTGCCTTAATTTTCTTTGCCATTTGTGGGCACACGGCAAAGAGCTGGCACCTCTTTGCCGTCTGCCTTTGGGATATTTGCCATACGTTAGCAGACGGTAAACAAAAGGCACATGACAAATCATCTCTATGCCATCATTCTTTTCTTTACCGTCTGGCAGTTGTAAGCTGATGGCAAAGAAATTCTTTGCCAACCGTCAGCACACGGCAAAGATTAGGCACATGGCAAATTTTCTGTTTCCAGTAGTGTACCTCTTTTTCCACACTTGTGCCTCAAAGTTGCACCATGTTCTTCATATATATAGATAGTCTCATGTTTTGTCACTTCCATATGCTAGTGGGAAATTTTCATTATAGAACTTGGCTTGTATATCCCGATCACGGGCTTCCTCAAATACCCGAGGTCTTCATGAGCAAGCAAGTTCGATGCACACCCACTTAGATCCAGTTGACCTTTCGTCCACATCTAGCTCTAGTGAATCCATTGCACGGAAATCCCTACTGCTTACACTGATATCTATTGATGGGCATCTCCATAGCCCGTTAATACGCCTAGTGGATGCGAGACTTTCTTCTCCACTTTGACCCCTTTGAAACGTACCACCATATTATATTCCACCTTTATGCTATATCCATGATTCACGCTCATATATTGTGTGGGTAATAAAAACAGAAGTGTATTAAAAAGTATGATCCAATTTCCTCACTTGACACCAGTGCTTAACATTTGTATTTATGTGGCGAAGATGGATCCATGCCATGCTAATATGATAAAATGAATAGGGGGTAAACATTATTTAAGGATCGTATATTTTGAAACTTTATGATTATGTTATTTATGTTTATAAATATTACTATGTTGATGTTTATTAATCCATCATTTCTCAATGATCAAACATTGCAATAGATTACATGTTGGGTAGCATGTCACATAAAAAATTCTGTTTTTATCATTTACCTACTCGAGGACGATCATGAATTAAGCTTGGGGATGCTTATACGTATCCAACATATCTATAATTTTTTATTCTGCTATGCTACAATATTATCATTCTAGCATAATTTTTGGGTGTTTATTTACCAATTAATATTATTTTTCAGCATTAACCTATTGACCCAGTGCCAGTGCCACTTGTTGTTTTCTGCATGTTTTTGGCTTTTCAGCTTTATAGTACCAAACAAAGTCCAATTGCCATGAAATTTTTTTAAGATTTTTTCTGGACCAAAAGAAGATCTAGAAGCTTTGGGAGGAGACCGGAGGCTCCACAAGGATGCCACCACAGAGCAGGGTGTGCCAAGGGGTGGTCATGCCCTGTTATGTGGTAGCCCGCCTAGCGTCTACCGACGCCCCTCTATGGGCTATAAATTCCTAAAAGCCCCCAAAACCATAAGGAGCCTTTCCAAACAGATTTTACACTAGTGCAAGTCTATGTTCCGCCATGTGCCCATCTGAAGCCATGTTCTAGTACCCTACCGGAGGGGGTTCGATCACAGAGGGCATCTACATCAACCTTGTTGCTCCCATGGTGATGTGTGAGTAGTTCACCATAGATCTACGGGTCCATATTTAGTTCCTATATGGCTATCTCTCTCTCTTGATCTTGATCTTTAATTCAATGAACATCGCATCTTCGCTTTGATTTGTCCTATGTAATTCTTTTGTGCAGCGTGTTTGTTGGGATCCAATGAATTGTGGGTTAAATTCAGATTATTCATGATAAAACATTTGAGTCTTCTCTAAATTATATATTTCATTCTTATTTGCATGATTATTATAGCTTCATAGATCTCTCTGATCTATTGATTTGGTTTGGCCAACTAGATTAATCTTTCTTCAGTGGGAGGTTTGAGTTGTAGTGGGTTCAATCTAGTGGTGCTCTATATCCTAGTGACATACTAGGGGAAATACATATCTTTGTAATGGTGCCATTAAGGATAAAACGATGGGGTTAATTGATATTAATTGAGTTCTCTTTGTCTACATCATGTCATTGTTCTCCAAGCATTACTCTGTTTTTACTTAATACTCTAGATGCATATTGGATAGTGGTCGATGGGTTCAGTAGTAGTAATAGATGCAGGCAGGAGTCGACCTATTTTCTTATATACACACGATAATTGTCATGAAAATCACATAACTATGTGCTTTTCTATCAATTGCCCAACAATAATTTTTAACCCAGAGTATGCTTAGTACATGAGAGATGCCACTAGGGAAAACTATGGCCCTTGGTCCATGTGCTTATATATTTACAAATGCTACAATTATATTGGTGCCATTATTTACTTTTTATTTATTTTGTAATTAATAACTATCATCTACACACTTAATTTTCTTGCAAATAACGAGTCCAAGGGGATTGACAAACCTCTTGCCCGCGTTGGGTGTAAGTGTTTGCTTCTTTGTGTGAAGTCGCTGAAGACAGAGGTTGCGTGTTACTCCTATTCGTTCGATAACCTTGATTCTCACAGAGGGAAATACTTATATATATTTTGTTCGATCACCCGTTTCTCTCATGGAAAACCCAACACATATCACAAGTACCAGTCACCCCTCGAGAACTTCCCTAGTTATTCTTCTTGGGGACCCACATCAATTTGATGGGGATCCTTGGAGCTGAGTTAACACTTTATGGAGTAGAGTTTGTAGTGGCCTTGGGATCCCATTTGACCATGACTTCAGATTCTTATTCAAATGCGTCAATCTCCTCTAGAAGCTTTTATTTGCCCTTTAGTGTGTGGTCTTGTGCTGGAAGATCATCTTGAGCTTTTGTTCCCTTTGAGAGAGTTGGATCATACTTCTCCTTTTGGGGAACAAACTTCATCTTAGGGTATTGATCTTATTCCCATTCAACTCCTTTGGCATTGAACTTTCATTTGAAACAACTACCTTGGTAGTTCCGGTTCCATCCTTGCTTGCGCAAAATATTCTCAAATTGCTTACTTCCGGCAAGACTCTTGTAGACACTTTTCTCTATAATTCATTTCAATAAATCATTTTCCGTCTCAACTTAACTTGGCTAAGAGAATCATTAGTGGAATAAATAGGACTACTAGAAGCAACATAATTGGATTTAGCATTTTTATTCTTGCTACTTGATGAAGAATCTTTCTTGACTTTCTTACTAATTTTCTTAGATTTAACTTGTGGAACAAATGTAGACAAGAGTAATCATTTGGCTAGATAATAAGAACTCTTTTTCGAAGATCGTTATTGATAGATTTAAGAAACTCATGCTCTTGATTTAAATTTAGCTTCACAAAATGTAGCTTCTCGTGAGTTCTTAGAAGCTCTCCATGATCTTCTTGAATAAATTCATGATCTAACTTAAGAGTGTTCAGTTCTTTAGTTAGGCGCTCAATCTCCTTCTTATCATCATCACACGACTTATCTTGACTAGCATGTTTATTATCAAGTTCATTTTGACTAACATCACTAGCTTTACCAAGAAGAAAGTCATCATATCCTGGTAAGTCATCCTCATCACTATTGAAGTCAAAGTCTTCGGTGTGTGATACCTTGGGGCCATGAAGCAACTTTCAATTCCTTTATTTGGTGAATCAAACAAATCATAGGAGTTGGAGGAAACAAGTGCTAGTCCGGCAACACCTTCATATTCACTATATCGGAGTTAGAGCGGTAGATTATCTAGGATTGGTTGTTGGATTCGGATTTGGATACCCGTTCACCAACATGAGTTTGATGTCTTCTTGTTGTGTATCTCTTGGTGTAGTTGTCCTTCTTCTCCGGGTACTTGCTTCTCCGGGAGGGTCTTCGTTCATAGCGATATTATCTACTCCTTCTCTCTATTCGAGGTGAATCATCTCTTGAGCTTATTCTTATATGTGACTCTTCTATTATCTTGGAGGGGTCGTGCACTCATTGGAGAAGTGTACGGGTCTTCCACAATTGTAACAATTTCGGCCACGACTAGTTGAATGCTTCTCTTCATATCTTGAGTTGGAGCTTCTCTCTTTGCCTCTTTTCTTGTAGAGCATGTTGAATTTGTTGACCATGAGACTTATCTCTTCATTGGTAACAAGATTGTCACTTGAGGTAGCAGGGGTATCACTTGAAGCTTTGTATGCACCACTTGACTTGTTGTCGAGCTCTTCTTTGTCTTTGAGTGACATTTCATGTGGAACAATCCTTCCAATGACTTCCATAGGCTTGAGATCTTTATAGTTTGGCATCATTTGGATCAATCTGCACACGGTGTCGTACTTTCCATCCAAGACTCTAAGGATATTTCTGATGTTGAATTTCTCGGTCATCTCTTCACCCCTAAGGCGACAATCTAATTTTTGATGAGAGAAAGCCTAGAGTACATTTTAGTAACTCCTTAACCATCCTTCATTTGTAACTTGTCAAGTTTACTTTGTAGCACATCCAACTTAGATTACCCAACGGATTTAGTTTCTTCGTGCATACCAACCAAAGTATCCCAAATTTCCTTTGCATTCTCAAGGGGGCTTATCTTCTTGAATTCTTCGGGGCATGGATAGTTGAATAGAATGTCGCATGCTTGAGCGTTGTATTGCAACATCTTTAATTCTTCTACAGTAGCTTCATGATCTGGTACCTTTCCATCACCAAAGAAATCACCTTGCAATCCAACACGAATGACAGCCCAAATGGCGGGGTTATGACCAATAATATGCATTTTAATTTTATGCTTAAAACTAGCAAAGTTTGTACTATCGAAATACGGTCCTCTACGATGGTAATTTCTCACACTAGATGCCATACCATCGTAGGATGCGAAACCAATGCAATAGATACCAAATATCGGATACCACTTGTAGGATTAGAAGTATGTCTATAGGGGGTGATTAGACTACTTGACCAAATAAAAATCTAGCCTTTTCCCAATTTTAAAGGTTGGCAAGTTTTAGCAATTATATCAAGTCTATCACACCCTACACATGCAATTCTAAGAGTATAGTAGCAGGAAATAAATACATGCACGTGTAAGCAGAGGGTGGGGACAGGAAGATCAAACGCAAGGATGACGCGGAGATTTTGGCATGGTTCCGATAGGTAGTGCAATCGTGCGTCCAAGTTGATGGAGGCTTCAACCCATGGAGGGTGACGGTTGCACGAGTCGATGGAGGGCTCCACCCACAAAGGTTCCATAAAGAATCAACATTGTCTATTCCACCATGGGTTATGTCCACGAAGGACTAGCCTCACTCGGGGTAGATCATCACGAAGTAGGCAACCTCCTTGCCCTTACAAACTTCTTGGTTCAACTCCTCAAGGAATTGGAGGCTACCAAATAACACCTAACCAATCTAGGGGAGACGACTCTCCAAAAGGTAATAGATGTGGTATGGATGATGAATGATGACCCAAAAGTATAGGGGATCAACCGTAGTCCTTTTTGTAAGTAAGAGTGTCAAACCCAACAAGGAGCAGAATGAAATGGCAAGCGGTTTTCAGCAAGGTATTCTCTACAAGTGATGTAAGTAAAAATAGTAGATAGTTTTGTAGCAATATAATTCATTACAAGTAACAAGTGGAAAAAGTAACAAAGGTGCAGCAAGATATCCCAGGCCCTTGAAAGCAAATGACAGGCCGGAAACTACTCTTATATTAAGCAAGTGCTCCTCAGGACACATGGAAATTTCCATATAGTCATGTCCATCATGTTGAATTGATTCGCGTTTGCTACTTTGATAATTTGATATGTGGATGGACTCGTGCTAAGGTGTTGTTCTTACTTGAACTAACAACCTACTTATGATTACCCCCTCTCGCAAGCATTTGTAACTACGAAGAAGAATAAACATAAATCAAACCATAGCATGCAGCATGTGGACCCAAATCAACCCCTTATGAAGCAACACATAAACTGGGTTTAAGCTTTTGTGACGGTGCACTAATAATGGGGTACCTAGTGCCCCTGACTTGTGCACAGGTGTTGAGAGCATCACCTCCCAAGATAAACTACCAACACCAACAGCCCAAGACGTGCCAAGAACCCCTGGCACCTGCCAGGGGCGAACACACAATCATCCTCACCAAGACTCGGCAAGGCGCCTCCCGGGCAGGTGTGAGCCAACCTGCCATGGCTCCACCTCATCACTACACTAGTCACTTGTCGATGAGGTGTCAAGACCCTAGATAGCTAGGTGACTCTTGCTAGCTACGTGGTGCCTCGTTGGAAGACAGGTTGCAACCTGTTGACACCTGTCCAGAGGTGTGTCAAGACCTCAAGCCATTGCCAGCACATTGGCGGCAGAAGCCTTCCAGGAATGCACCCCCGCTCGCCACCTAAGGCCGCATTTATGGTGCTCTGTCTTAAGTGCCTGAGTTAGGTATGATAGCATTGTTTGATATCTGATCATGTCAGTTGCCACTTTGGATGCCCCTTGAGCTATAAAAGGAGGCCCGAGGGAACCTAGCAAAGGATTAGGATCTTTTAGTATTCGAGCACTTAGAGATTCGACACTTGGTAGATTAGGTCCCTCGGGATTAGAGCCAAGTGTAAGTGTAACCGTGTGCTAGCTCTCCCCAGCAACCCTTGTCAGGGTATAGCTCCGTGCAAGCATCGTCTTCCCCAATCAATCCACCAAAGCAGGAGTAGGTGTAGGATTTCGGGCTCGGCAAAACCCTCAAGGTTCGAACACAGGGGCATGTAGTAAGATCTCTCTCGGCTCTACCTCACCTAACTCGCTACTCGATGAACAGCACACGAATCTCACTCGATGGTGAGGAAGACAGAAAACGCGGATAGTTTACCCAGTTTCGGGCCGCTGGGAAGCATAAAACCCTACTCCTGCTTTGGTGGATTTCCTCTCTTGGAGGAAGGTGGAAGAACTATTATAGTGTTTGGGATCCTCCGGAGGCTGGGTGACTTACTGTGGTGCTCGAGGGTGAAAATGGATCTATCCCTTCTATGAAGCAATCTATTTTCCATATATAGTGGTGACCTAGGTCCTCTTCCCTTATTGTTTCGGCGGGAAGGGATCCCATAGCGGCCAATTTTGAAGGGGAACAAGGAACATGCTCCCCCTGCCCAAATGTGGTCTTCGCCTGCAAAGTGACTGTCAGCGCAACAGGGCCAGGTATAGGGATGACGCCCGTCCTGCTAGAGGGCGGCGACGACTTTGTTGCACTAGAGGGGAAACCTTTGGAAGATGCCTTGCGAACCCAGTACGTCCTTGCCCTCGTTTTACTAAAGGGGAAACTGTACCGCCCTGCTGTCTGCTGGTCGTCTGTCCTTCCCTTGCGTCACGCTTGACTCGTGAGGCCGGGCCTCGCCTCGGAATATCCGCTGCTCCAGAGGGACCTGAGGAGACCCCCTGCGGGTCTTCATGCCATTCCTCCTCGTGAGGCATGGCCCCTCACGAGGGCCTTGCCTTGAGTGGTGCCAAGCCATTGGCTTGCTTGATGAGGTGGGCCAGACCTAGGCCACACGCAGGCAGGTCTGGGTACCCCCATTCCCAGAATGCCAACAGTAGTCCCCGTGCCCACGACGTGCTCGGGTTTGTTTCTCGGCGAAGCCTCGGGGAGCGGCCTGAGGCGCCGCGGGCCCTAAATGCCTGTGGGCCAGGCCGGTGCATGTCACGCGGATGGTGTAGGTTCTTCCTTGCCTTTTGTCTCGGCCCAAGTTATTAGGAGCCTGGCTTGTTGCGTCGGTGCATTCTTGCTTTCCTTCTCCCACACTCGCTCTTCCTCCTTGGTCTTCGACTCCAACTGGCACCCCCAGATCCACCGTCGCGCCGCTCCCTCGCCAGTCCAGTGATGGCGCCCGCCGGCAGGCAGAAGCCAGAGGCGCAAGGTCCAGCCCTGGATCCTCCCCTCTTGGAGTGTGTCGTTTCCAAGGATGTGGACCTCGTCCCTATGATCCCATGGACTGTGGACGAGTCCAATGAGGATGAGCGGACCCCGATCTGGCCTGGCGCAATAGAGAAGTGGCCCATCTTGAAGGCGGCGTACCCCTTCTTCCTCCATAGTGTCTACGCCAGGCTGATGCCGGCTTTCTCCTTGTTCTTCACCGCCATCTTGAACCACTATGGGATCTAGGACCTTCAACTCCAGCCCAATTTTTTCTTGCTCCTGTCCGTCTTCGCTTTCTACTGCGAGGCTTTCATAGGCGTGCGGCCTTCAGTGACCCTCTTCCGCCATTTCTTCAAACTTCACCTTCATGACGGTGCCCATTCATCGGCATGTGTCTCCTTCATGGCATCCCAGAGCGACAACCTGCTCCTGAAGGCTGGGAAGGAGGTGAAAATTTTCAGGTAACGCTGGGTTCTTATGAGCCTCAAGGACGGCAACCTTCTGCTAGAGGAGCTGAAGGGGTTGCCGGATAAGACTTCCGCATGGAGATCGGCGAAGCTCTCCAACCCTCGAGCTGCGCCGGCCTGGAGCGCTTCTCCCGTGGCATTAGCACCAAGAGGCTGACCGGTGGGATGATAATGAAGGAATTCGTGGCGCAGCGCCTGGTGCCCCTCGAGGCCCACTCCAGGCCTTTGTGGGACTACCGTGCTGGTGATGACGAGATCGGGCTCTGGTCCCACGACCTCCCCACTAAGGAGCTGAGCAGGGTCATGGCGATCTTGCTGGGCGGTGAGCCTGGTGGCCTACCTGAGGCTCTGGGTCCGCTATACCGTCTCGACGATCGAGACGACGTGATTGTCGGGATGTCCGTCTTTGATGAGCGGGGACTCCTCCCAGAAGAGGGTTCCGGTCTGGTATAGGTGTCATCTGGCGACACCTCCGGTGCGGGGGATTCGGAGAAGACTGTCGATGACTGCCCGGCGAGCGCACCTCTGCTGTCACAGGCCGTCCTTCTGCGCAAGCTTGCATATGATGATGCCGCTGGTGAGGTCTCCGCGGGGGTCCCCTCGCGCCCGACCAGGACCTCCAGGGGACCCGCGTCAACCCCGCGCGCTATGCGGTCTGCGTGCGTGCCCGCCCCCCAGAAGTGCGGGGCTGGGTCATCTTTGGCTCACCCCGCCTCCGCTGGTGGAAAACCTGAGGCACTGGGCTTGCCCCCCTCCATGGGTGGTCCTCTTGCTCCCGCCGACGTGGGGGCAGCGAATAGGAAGAGGTGGATTCACCCCGAAGAATGAGTCATTTGTCTTGGCACGCTACGCGCGTTTGAAGCCCACGCTTGGCTGATTCCCTATTTTTCCTGATGTCCAGGGACGTCGTCTCGCCGAGGGAGAAGAGGAAGAAGACGGGCGTCAAGCCAAAAGTGACTCCTGACGCACCGCCGGCTCCCCCAACGTGTCACCGCCAGCCAATGGATAGGGGGAGGATCGCAGGGTGACCTCCCAGGCCTTGATCATTGCGCCCTCCGGGTACCCGAAGTGCCCTGAGGCGGTCGTGGTGTCGCCGGTCCCCGAGGGGTAGGTGCTGGGGGGGCCTCAGCCTGCTGATGCGCCAATGGCTGCGGCCTCTAGGCAACCTTTGGAACCCCCTATTCCTCGTGACACTGCCTCCCCGACGGCCCCGACCGCGATGCCATTAGAGGCTCTTCGGGAGGAGGTTCAGAGGACCATGGTATTCACCCAGGGTGTCCTGAACGCGGCCTTCACTACCCTCGGCAAGGTCGCGGCCGAGATGGGGAGGGGAAAGAGGGAGGCCAAGTCCGCCCGCGCTGCGCGTGAGGAGGTGCTGAAGGAAGCCATGGCGGCTGCCAAACGCTGTGAAGAGGTGGAGGCCCGCCTGCAAGTCCTCCAAGGGGAATAGGCCAAGCTAGCCGAGGAGCACCGCCTGCAGGTGGGGGACTCGAGGCCGGCGAGGCCAAGCTCGCCGCCCGAGAAGAGAGGTTGTCCCAGGAGGCGAACCGCCTGAGCACGAAGCAAGCGCACTTGGAAGAGCAGGAGAAGGAGGTCGCCTCGAGGAAGGTCCTCCTTGATGTCCAGGGGGAAGTCCTCGCCGCGGCCGAGAGGGAGAAGGCCGCGGAGCTGGCCCGCTTCCCTGACGTTGAGCTCAAGCTTCGCACGGTGCTCCACTCCCTTTGCCAGGATGGGTCTGACAAGCCTCTGGCCACCCTAGAGTGCGGCTTTGCCGCGCTCATGATGAAGCTCACCGTGGCGCTGGAGAACGCTGTCGTGCAGGTGGACAAGATCTTGGATAGTGACTGTGGCGACCTCTTCTTTGCGACCGCAATACGCATCTTCATCCACCTTCATCTTCGCGAGCTGGGATTTGACCTCCTCTCTATGATCCTGCCAGTCCTGCCGTGGCCCCCGGCCGCACCATGGAGGCGGTGAAGGGCCTCGTGGATGCGTTGGTGAAGAGGTTCGCCCGCGTTGCAACTCCTTCGTCTCCAGATGCCGCTGAAGCCGACGACGGGGAAGCCGATGCTTCAGACGTCAATGACTAGCCCCCCGCGGAGGGGTGACCGGTGATGGCTCCTCCTAATTTCTTCTCCCTGTCTTTTTCCTGCAATGCACATCGTGATTTGTGGATGCATCAAACTTCTTTGTGTTTTCCTGAACTTATCATGGCTTGTATTAATTCAATGCTCGAATGTTTTTCTTTGCCTCGTTCCTGCATGTGTGTAGTGTTACTATGCGTCTGCAGTGCTCACCCCGCGCGTGCCTCCTCGTGATTAGACCAACCGGAAACCAAGGACGACCCAAAGGGGGATGGGTCTACGAGCGCAGTTAGGCCCTTGAGTCGCGATGCTAAGGAGTCCTCCTTGACGAGCGAGCTACCCTCATTAGGAGAATGCGATAAGGGTTTTGAAGCTTCGGAACACTTTCGGCACTCTGGGTCGGCAGGGCCCGCCCCACGCGTACCTCCCCACAATTGAACTGACTGGGAACCAAGGATGGCCCAAAAAGGGAAGGGGCTACGAGCATTGTTCAGGCTCCTGAGTCGCGATGCTCAGGAGTCCCCCTTGACGTACGAGCAACTCCCATGTCCTTCCTAAGAAGCTGACAGTTTGAGGCTACCGAACTCCTTCGGCCCTCTGCGTCTGCAGGACCCGCCCCGTGCGTACCTCTTCCGCGATTGGACCGTCCGAAAACCAAGGACGGCCCAAAAGGGGAAGGGGCTACGGGCGCAGTTCAGGCTCCTTAGTCACGATGCTCGGGAGTCCCCCTTGACATATGAGTGACTCCAACATTCTCCCCAAGAGATTTGGAATGGCTTGTCGAGCGCACTAAGCTCTGCGTCCGTAGGGCCCGCCCCGCGCGTACCTAACCCCCGATTGGATCAACCGGAAACCAAGGACGACCCAAAGGGGGAAGGGGCTACGGGCGCTGTTAGGCCCCTAAGTCGCAATGTTCAGGGGCCCCCTTGACGTACGAACGACTCCGTACCTTCAGTGGTTTGTCCCGCGCACTCGAGAGTGGGCGTAGTCGCGGGCGGACTGTGTTGATATCCTTGCCAGCTGCGGGTGTAGCCATTGGCGGGTTGTGTTTATTTTCTGGCCAGATGTGGGCTTAGTCATTGGTGCACTATGTTGATTGCCTCCATCTGTACCAAGCGCGGAGCATAGGTCTTCCACTAGGCTTGGGGTGGACCCCTCTGTGTCCTCGGGGGGCCCTGGGCATATATAGCCTTGGCTCGTTATTACGAGAGTGTCAAGGTGGGGGTGTATCTAGGAGTTCGCGAGGACGCTTTGGCCTCGCGGGTGTCCCTACCACCCGAGTCATTGGTGGACTCAGCTTCTCCCCAGCATGGAGCATAGGGCTGCCACTAGGCGTGGGATGGAACCCTCCATGTCCTCAGGGGGCCCTGGGCGTATATAGCCTCGGCTCGTTATTACGTGAGAGTGTCACGGTGGGGGTGTATGTAGGAGGTTGCGAGGATGCTTTCGCCTCGCGAGTGTCCCTACCCCCGAGTCATTGGTGGACTGAGCTTCTTTTGGGTCATTGGTAAACCCGGTTGCCTTCTTCTTTGAGAGTGAGATTGGGTGTCTGATGCCTCAGATGTCCTGGAAGGACAAGCTTCGACTGGAGCCCCAAAGCAGGGGTCGACCCCCAAAGACGCAAGCAAAGTGGAACGTTAGGGTTCGAAGCGGGTGAGGTAGAAACAACTGAAAGATGCTTAAATGAAATTAGCAGCTGGGAGTACCCAGAGCTCCAGGAGGCTGCATGGCCCTGTGGGCGACCTCGGACACGGTGAGACGAAAAGTTACGTGGCAGCAGCCAACAAAAAGTCACCTGGCGGCCATGCCGCTGAAGTGCCAAAAGCGCCGTCGTCGCCTGAGCACCTGCTTCCATGGTCGCGACCCTCACATGTCCGCCATCTCCTGAGGCTCGGAGCCTCCGCTCGGCCCAAGTTCCTCCTCCTGTTCCTCCCCCCGCCCCAGCAGGCCAGGCACAAGCATGGCCCACTCGAGCCGCTGGTAAGCGGCGGCCATGTTTCCCAGCCCAAAGGGCATGAGGGCGCCGGCGCACGGGTACACCGACCAATGGCCAGCTAGTGTGGGCCAGAAGGGGCCTTTAGCCGCAGCACTGTCAGTTGTGAGCGCGTTGATGCAAATGTGGTGCCGGTCGACCATGCAGACGACAACGACTGCGATTGATGATATAGGGCAGTCGCCGCCTCGCACGACCTGGGCCTCTCGAAGTTCTTGGATTGCTCTGATGACAGACTCACGGGATCTGAGGGGCACGCGTTGGAGCTTGTCCTCAGGTTATGCACGAGCACCCCCCCCCCCCCATCGCCTCACTTGTCAGGCCTGGGGCCTCCCCGGAGGGAGCCCCTAGCCCTGACCCAAGGGGGCACCGAGCACGCCTTCCTATGCGATGGGAGGCATGGCGCCGTCCCCTGGCATGGAACCCGAAGCCCCAGGGCACTCTGTGGGAAGGAGTTCCTTCTTCTTCTTGTGTGGGTCCTCACGAGGCGGTTCGTCTCCTTCGTCGTTCAAGCGCTCCGCTGCCGCTACGCGGTAGGCGCGTTCGAGTGCGCAGACGACACCCTTCTCGTCATAGGCAATGGTGATGACATCTTGAGGTCGTTGTAGCCATGGTGGGTCACTGCCATGAACTTGGCGAGAGCCGGGTACCCAAGGATCGCGTTGTACGGCAGGTGCATGTGAATAACGTCGAAGACGATGATCTCAGTGTGGTAGTTCTTGCGCTCGCCGAAGGTGACCAGCAGATGCACCTGCCCGATGGGCACGGTGGACCCCTTTGTGGCTCGTGAGAAGGGCTTGGTCGGTAGGAGTTGTGCGTACGACAGCTGGAGTTTCTCGAAGGTCTCTACTGAGAGGACGTTGAGCCCCGCTCCACTATCGATAAGGGTTTTGGTGACGAGCACGTTGCTGATGGTCGGGGTGCACATCATGGGTAGTTTGCCGGCCATGAATGAGCACCTGAGCTGATCACTTGGGTCAAAGGTGATGGTGGTGTGGGACCATTTGAGGGGGCGCATCGCTTCAGGATTCTGGAGAGCGGCATTCACCTCCCGTGTGAACTGTTTGAAGGCACAGTTGGAGCCCAGGGTTTGGGCGCCGCCCAAGATGGAGGCCACCGCCCTCACCTCCCGGAAGCCCCTGGCCCATCATCCTACTTGTCTTCATCCCTCCTCCTGAGTGGCGGAGGCAGAGGAGGCAGTCAATCCTTACGAGGGCCGACCTCACAAGGCTTACCGCATCGTTGCCCCTCCTCAGGGTCGTCGCGTCAGCGGTCCTCCTGAGCCTGGCCGCGCGAGCGGTCCTCCTGAGGTTGGCCATGCAATAGGTCTTCATGAGTCTTCTTGCGCCACCCCGGACGCTGCTCTTGGTCATCCCAGCGGCCTCCACCGTGGGCGGGGCTTCAGTCTCCCCGTCCAAGGCGCCTACTGAAACGCTCGGCACGGGCAAGTCGGAGCTCTTGGCACTCGGAGGTATCATGCCACTCGTGCCATGGAAGATGCACATGGGCCCCCCTCTTGACGTGTGGGGACCCCGACTTACGAGTCGAGACCGCCGAATGAAGGTGCTTAGTGATCCAAGAGATCAATGGTCACCGAACACACAAATACTGAATATTGAGAGTCTTACATCCATACATATCGTGTGATACAACAAATGACCATTGCGGTCAAGTCTTACGTATATAGGGCCTTGAGGGCCAACACACCAAACTGGACCAATAGCCGAAATATTGGTCGAAAGCATGAACCAATGCCATCAGCCTTAACCTACATGCATTCTAACTGGGAAGCGTCCTAGCTCGCAAGAACGTCATCGAGTTACTCTGCACCAAATCATGTTCTCTCATACCTGGTCAATGAAATAACTAGTGGCAAGCCAATGAGTACTTTGAATGTACTTGCAAACAGCCCATGATATGAATGATGGAAGTGAAGGATAACAATAATATGCATCTTTGGTGGATAACATCTTGGTTGTAAACAAACATGATCATGGGTATGCAACTTAAGCTAAATGTTGATTTGAAGAACATGTTAGAGATACCAATATATCTGTCAAGGGCTGAACACTCCGGGTTCACCCTATATGCCAAGTCGCCAAATTTGGTCATATCATCTCTTTCATATTAACTCCATTTTCCACATACTCACACACACTTGGTTTATGCGGAAACGACTGGACGTAGTTTAAGCAGGATTACCCAACTGTCCTTGACCGTGGACACAGCTATTCGAATAGTTTTACACTTTGTAGAGGTAGTACGCTGGACCCACAAGATCTGGGAAACTTCCGTGTCATCCACGACTCACGGTATATAACATACCCAAGGTAAGTACCCTAACGATACTAGACAAAGAGGTCCACTCGATTGGTACCCAGCCCACATGTTGTACGTCTTACGAGCATAGACTCTGGACAGTATCAACCATGCAGGGACCAACGGTGTGCCTAGAACACGTAAAAACGGCATTGTCGCCCTACCTGGCATGACCCCATCACGAGAGTGACCACACATCACTCCGCCACTAGTAATGTGGATCTTTGCTAGCACCGACCAAAGTAATCAACACAGCCCCGTCCCATGAAGGGGTAACGTGGTCGTACATGTAAGGTTGAGATGGTCGACACATCATAAATCTAATCCCATTTCCGAAACTATACACACACAAATACCCGTTGCACCACTTCACCAAAAGTGGCCACCTAACTCATCATCACCCTCGTCATTAGTGGCACCCAACGGGGTTTTCATAACCCTTTGATTTATGTAATCGTCATGCTCATGCTAATACTATTCTAATTTTACTTGTCAACATGATATTAGCATGACCCTCATAGGTGGTAGGATCAAGCTCAATGCATGTGCTCCGGAGGAGCCATCGGTAACATCACTTCAGTGATTTAGCGGTACTTATGGTCATATTCAACGGAAATATTTGCTACACTACCATGCATCATAACATATGCTCACTCATGGTCAAAGCTCTGCTTGCCTTTGCTCTCATATGTTCTCGGGGTATTCAAGGTCTTCCGATCCAACTCGGAGTATTCCATCTACTCTGTCAACTATCATCGGGAACAAACATAATAAGCCACACAACAAGCAGAAGTAAAAGTGCTATAAAAATGGAAGTTTTATTTTTCTCGGAACTCTTTGGTCATAAGAAAAATACCTGAAGCTTGTCATAGGAGGTTTGGATCATCAGGGATTTCTGAATGGAGGAAAGGAGGAGTAGGGGATTCTTTATGAAGCCAACAGAAAATATTATGATAAAAATGAGTGGAGGCACTCATTTAACAGAAAACAATTTTAGAAATATTTAGGAAGTTGTTTGATGACCCACAAGTATAGGGGATCAATCGTAGTCCTTTCGATAAGTAAGAGTGTCGAACCCAATGAGGAGCAGAAGGCTCTGATAAACGGATTTCAGCAAGGTAATAACTGCAAGCACTGAAAATAGCGGTAACAAGTGATTGTGTAGCGAGGTGAAACATAGCGAGAAAAAAGTGACAAGTAACAAGTAGTAGCAACGGTGCAACAAGTGGCCCAATCCGTTTTGTAGCAAGGTACAAGCCTGAAAAAAGTGTTATAGGAGGAAAAACGCTCCCGAGGACACACGAGAATTTCTGCCATGCTAGTTTCTTCATGTTCATATGATTCGCGTTCGTTACTTTGATAGTTTGATATGTGGGTGGACCGGCTCTTGGGTACTGCCCTTACTTGGAAAAGCATCCCACTTATGATTAACCTCTCTCGCAAGCATCCGCATTTACAAAAGAAGAATTAAGACAAAGTCTAACCATAGCATAAAACTAGTGGATCCAAATCAGCCCCTCACGAAGCAACGCATAGACTGGGGTTTAAGCTTCTGTCACTCCAGCAACCCATCATCTACTTACTAATCCCCAATGCCTTCCTCTAAGCCCAAATATGGTGAAGTGTTATGTAGTCGACGTTCACATAACACCACTAGAGGAAAAAAACATACAACATATCAAAGTACCGAACGAATATCAAATTCACATGACTATTTATCAGCATGACTTAGCCCATGCCCTCAGGAACAAAAGTAACTACTCACAAAGCATAATCAGAATCATGATCAGAGGTGTAATGAATAGCATCAAGGATCTGAACATAAACTCTTCCACCAAGTAATCCAACTCGCATCAACTACAAAGAGTAATCAACACTACTAGCAACCTTACAAGTACCAATCGGAGTCGCGAGACGAAGATTGGTTACAAGATATGAACTAAGGATTGGAGAGGATATGGTGCTGATGAAGATGTTCATGAAGATACCTCCCCTCTGACGAGAGGAGTGTTGGTGCTGATAATGGCGACGATTTCCACCTCCGGGAGGGAAGTTTCCCCGGCAGGATCGTCCTCCCGGATCTCTAGATTGGATCTGCTCAAGTTCCGCCTCGTGGCGGCGGCAAAGCCATGAAAAACCTCCCGATTAATTTTTTCTGGACAAGGATGCTTCATATAGCAAAAGAGGGGGCTAGTGGGCCGTCAGGGAGCCCACAAGCCCCCACTCCGCCACCAGGGGGTGGCGGTGTCAGGGCTTGTGGCCCCCTGGCAGCCCCCCTCTGGTAGTTCTTTCGCCCAATATTTCTTATATAATCCAGAAAAAACCCATGCAACTTTTCAGGGCATTTGGAGATGTGCAGAATAGTGGACTAGGATTTGCTCCTTTTTCCAGTCCAGAATTCCAGTTTCCTGAATTCTCCCTCTTCAAATAAACCTTGCAAAATAAGAGAGAAAAGGCATAAATATGGTACCACAAGTAATATAACAGCCCAAAAAGCAACAAATATCAACATGAAAGCATGATGCAAAATGGACGTATCAACTCCCCCAAGCTTAGACCTCGCTTGTCCTTAAGCGAAAACGAAGTTCCATAAACATGTCCACATGTTGAGGGACGAAGGTGTCGATAAAACATAATACGGGCATGAGGGCATCATGATCACACATAGAACATTAATACATCATAAAGATTATTATGGGAAAGTAACAATTCCTTCACAAAGCAAAGCATGAAGCAAAAACCTTACCGAGAAGAAACCAACAATGGTCCATAGTCATTGAAGCAATTGCAATTTATCACAACATCAGAAAGAGTCAAATAAGAGCTTGTAAGGCAAACCCACATACTCAATCATCTCTTTCGTTTTCCACAGTTGTTACAACTCATGTGGTACTCATGGTGTCAAAGTTTCAGCTGGACCCAGAGGAAGATAGGGGCTTATAGTTTTGCCTCCCAACGGTTTACCTCAAGGATAAAGTCAACAACAATAAAGCATGAGTACTCAACGCCAAGTTGATATATGAATATAGATCTTTACCAAGCATGTGATGGTAGCCAAGACAAAGGCAAAAAGGGAATTGGTGAAGATCACCATGACTCTTACAAGGGTAAAAAGTAAAGGTACAAGATAGACCCTTCGTAGAGGGAAGCAGAGGTTGTCATGCGCTTTTGAGGTTTGAATGCGTGTCCTCTTAGTGCGGAGGAACGTCACTTTATATTGCCTCCTGTTATAAAGAACTTTATTATGCAATATGTCGCTTTTATGTCTTCCTCATCACAGGTTCATACAAAGCTTATTTTCCACACACTAATAGATCATACATATTAGAGAGCAATTTTTATTGCTTGCACCGATGACAACTTACTTGAAGGATCTTATTCAATCCATAGGTAGGTATAGTGGACTCTCATGGCAAAACTGGGTTGGAGGTTTATGGATGCACAAGTAGTATCTCTACTTGGTGCGGGCATTTTGGCTAATATGAGGTGGAAGCAATCGTCACGTGCTAAGGCATCTCTAATCATATAACATTGTTTGGAACCAAGCAAACACAATTCATTATGTTGTCTTCCTTGTCCAACATCTACTCCTAGGCATGTAATAGTTTGGTGAGTGCTCACAATTGTAGAAAATGTCTAAGATGATATATTTATATGTGAACCTCTCTTTCCTTATTACTTGTTATTAATTGCAACAATGACTGAGGTCTATGTCGATTTATTCTCAACAAGTTTCAATCATCATACGTGTCATAAGTGAAGTTATCACTTTCCATAAGATCGTCTCATGATCTTTCATGATATCGTTCTTTTCATACTTTTGATCATGGCACAAAGCAAAGTCCTTGACTAAGATACTCTTTATTATATAGCTCGTAATCTCGAATACATCGGGGGAGAGACAAAAGCAAAAGACTCAAACTAAAAACTAAAGACTTATTCCTCTAAAAGAAGAAATAAAAACAGAAAAGGAAAGAACTAAAACAAAGGTAAAATCAAAAGATATAAAGGTGATACGATACCAGGGCAACTCCCCCAAGCTTGGCAGAAGCCAAGGGGTTTGCCCATACCAATGCTTAGTTGTCTTCCTTTGGTGGTGATGATGGTGTTGTTGGAGCAGTCTGATCCTCCGTCTTCCAAGGCATAGGTGCTCCATCATGGCAGGATGAACGAGTTGCCGGAATCCTCAAATCTGCAGCCAACCTTATTGATTGAAATCTGTACTCATACTCACAGTTTTGATTCTGCAGGTAATAGATCTGGCCCTGAAGTTGATCAACCCTATCGTAGAGCCTGGAGAGGTGTTTCCGAATATCAATGGCATCCATCTTGTGATTTCTAGTGAACTCCATGATTATCGTGTGGTTGGCGTTGAGTCCATGCTCCACCATCCCTTGGCACTTGAAGACTTGTTGCTCCGTTGCCTCGAGCCTCGTCTCCACGCTTCCGGTCTTCTTAGGCCCCTCAACATCACGGATGTGCAACATCCCCTCGCTCATCTTGATAGATTGAGGGTGTTTCAGCACTTCCGTGAGGTAGGGGTTGATGACCTTCTTGAAGATCTTGTCCTTAGGAGCATTTGGGGAAGTCATGATGATCTAGATCTGCGGCAGAAACAAGCTCGAAACGAAAGCAGAGGAAAACTGCATGATACGGAGATCAAAACCTTCGGGCGACTATATATTGGTTTTTTCTGGCCAGAAGGAGTCCTCCACAAGAATACGGAGTCCGGGAGGCACACGAGGTGCCCACAAGCTTGCCCTCCACCACCAGGGGGGAAGGGGCGGTGGCAGGGCTTGTGGCTGCCTCGTTCGCTCTCAGGACTTCTTTTTATTTTTCTAATTTTCAAGAATTCCAAAACGGAAGAAATTTCCTATTGGAAAAGTATCGGAGTCCAATTTCTTACCGAAACAGAAACATCTTCGTTTTCAAGGTCTAAAACAGGATGATAAACATCCCTTATGTACTCCTATGGGAGTACCAGAGATGTAATGCTTGATTCTTTGCCCATGTACCACTCTAGGAAATTTTCCTTCCGTGTTGTTGATTTTGATGGCACCGGAACGATATACTTCCTCGATAACATAGGGACCTTCCATTTAGAGAGAAGCTTGCCTGCAAAGAATCTCAAACGAGAATTGTATAGCAAGACATAATCACCTACATTGAACTCTCGTTTCTGTATTCGTTTGTCGTGCCATCTCTTAACCTTTTCCTTGAACAACTTGGCATTCTCATATGCCTGGGCTCTCCATTCATCTAACGAGCTGATATCAAACAACCGCTTCTCACCGGCAAGTTTGAAATCAAAGTTGAGATCTTTGATTGCCCAATAAGGTTTGTGTTCCAGCTCAAGAGGTAAATGACAGGCTTTACCGTAAACCATTTTATATGGTGACATGCCCATGGGATTCTTATAAGCAGTCCTATAAGCCCATAGTGCATTGTCAAGTTTGCTAGACCAATTCTTTCGAGATGTATTGACGGTCTTTTGTACGATCAATTTGATCTCCCTATTACTCAACTCCACTTGACCACTAGACTGAGGATGATAAGGAAATGCAACTCTATGGTTGACATCATACTTAGCTAGCATCTTGCGGAAAACACCATGAATGAAGTGTGAACCGCCATCAGTCATCAAATATCTAGGGACTCCAAATCTTGGGATTATGATTCTTTAAGCATCTTAATAGAGGTGTGGTGATCATCATTTTTAGTGGGGATAGCCTCTACCCACTTAGTAACGTAATCCACATCAACTAAGATGTGAGTGTACCCATTGGAACTCTGGAAGGGTCCCATATAATCAAAGCCCAGACATCAAATGGTTCAATGACAAGTAAATAGTTCATAGGCATTTCCCGACGCTTACTGATGTTCCATATTCTTTGGCATTCGTCACAAGACAAGACAAACTTACGGGCATCCTTGAAGAGAGTGGGCCAACAGAAACCTGATTGCAATACCTTATGGGCAGTTCTATCTCCAGCGTGCTGTCCTCTGTAGGCTTTGGAATGACACTTCTGCAAGATATGTCCCTGTTCATATTCAGGCACACAACGTCTAATAACACCATCTACTCCTTCCTTATAAAGGTGAGGATCATCCCAAAAGTAGTGTCTCAAATCAAAGAAGAATTTCTTCTTTTGCTGATAGGTGAAACTGGGTGGTATGTATTTGGCTACGATATAGTTTGCATAATCGGCAAACCACGGTGCACCAAGTGAAGTGCGGATGACATTTAATTGCTCATTAGGAAATCTGTCATTAATAGGTAGTGGGTCATCAAGGACATTCTCTAGCCTAGACAAGTTATCTGTTACAGGGTTATCAGCACCCTTTCGGTCAACGACGTGCAAATCAAATTCCTGTAGCACGAGAACCCATCTGATCAGCCGAGGCTTAGCGTCCTTCTTCTCCATGAGGTACTTAATAGCAGCATGATTAGAGTGAATAGTGACTTTGGAGTCAACTATGTAAGATCTGAACTTCTCACATGCAAACACGACTGCTAAAAATTCCTTCTCCGTAGTGGCATAGTTTCTTTGGGCACTGTCTAGAGTTTTACTAGCATAGTGAATGACATTCAACTTCTTGTCAACTCTTTGTCCTAGAACAGCACCAACAGCGTAATCACTAGCGTCACACATGATTTCAGTTTGCAAGTTCCAGTCAGGTGGTTGAACAATAGGTGCAGTTATCAAAGCCTTCTTTAGTATTTCAAAGGCTTCCTCACAATCCTCATAAAAAACAAAAGGAACATCCTTCTGCAAGAGGTTGGTAAGAGGCCTAGAAATCTTAGATAAGTCTTTGATGAACCTTCTATAGAAACCAGCATGACCGAGGAAACTTCGTATACCTCTGATATATGTGGGGCAAGGCATTTTCTCAATTGCATCAACCTTAGCCTTATCAACTTCAATGCCTCTTTCAGAAATTTTGTGTCCTAAGACGATACCTTCATTAACCATAAAGTGACACTTCTCCCAATTCTAGACGAGGTTGGTTTCTTCGTATCTCTGTAAGACTCAATCGAGGTTGCTGAGGCAATCATCAAAGGAAGACCCGTAAATGGAGAAGTCATCCATGAAAACCTCGACGATCTTTTCACAAAAGTCAGAAAATATAGCCATCATACATCTTTGGAAGGTGGCAGGTGCATTACAAAAGCCAAAAGGCATACGTCTATAGGCAAAGGTACCGAAAGGGCAGGTGAAAGTGGTTTTCTCTTGATCATATTGTGCAACATGTATTTGCGAGAAACCTGAATAACCATCTAGAAAGCAGAAGTGTGTGTGTTTGGATAGCCTTTCTAGAATTTGGTCGATGAACGGCAAAGGATAATGATCTTTCCTGGTTGCCTTGTTCAGTTTCCGGAAGTCTATCACCATTCTATAGCCGGTAATAATCCTTTGTGGGATTCGTTCATCCTTATCATTAGGAACGACGGTGGTACCTCCCTTCTTAGGTACGCAATGTACTGGACTTACCCAATCACTATGAGCAACTGGATAAATGATTCCTGCTTCCAGAAGCTTTAATATTTCTTTTCTAACAACCTCTTTCATCTTAGGATTTAATCTCCTTTGATGATCAGCAACTGGTTTAAAGTCAGGATTGGTTTTAATCTTGTGCTGACATAGAGTAGGACTAATACCCTTAAGATCATCAAGAGTATATCCAATAGCAGCGCGGTGCTTCCTCAGGGTTTTAAGTAACTTCTTCTCTTCGCGCTCTGAGAGGAGAGCACTAATAATGCCAGGATATATCTCCTTCTCATCAAGATAGGCATACTTAAGAGTATCCGGCAACTGTTTAAGCTCGAACACAGGATCACCCTTTGGTGGGGGAGGATCCCCAAGCAGTTCAACAGGCAGATTATTCTTCAGAATAGGATATTGTTCTAAGACAATTTTATCTCATCTCTCTCCTCCATATGCATATCATTTTCATGCTCTCTAACATCCCAAATTTTGGAATATTAATATAATTATTATATTGTTTGTTTGTTTGCTTGAGTGATTGAAACTTGAGTGAAATTTGAAACTTTTCAAAAACTTTTGAATGAGAGGGAATAAAATGACTTTCCCCATCTGCGATGAATTCAAATTCAATCTTTTAAAAGCAAAGAGAAAAGATGACATGACTTCTTCAACTATAAAGAATTTGAACGGAGTTTGCATTAGAATCCTTTCAAAATATTTGCCCTTGCTTATATATTTTTCTTCCCCGAGAAAATGCCGTGACAAAATTCTTGCACGCAAGAAAGAGCGGAGGAAAATGACCCTCCAAAATGTGAGGCATTTCTGAAATATTTTGAGCCAAGAAGACCCAAGTTTATGGGGAAAATATTTTGCCAAAAGAAAATATAGCATCACGGTTTTTTCTGAAAAAAAATATTTTGAAAAAGTTTTTATTTTGGTTTTGGAAAAAATGATAATCAATTAGGAAATATTTTTCTGATTGATTTGGTATATAATACCCCATATAAATTTTTTTTTTGTTTCGTTTTATTCTTTCTCTTGTTGTTTAAAAAAAATCGGGAGATTTTCCTGGGCGAGATCCCCAGATCGCTGGGAGAGAATTCCCTGGCCGATCCAGCCCCCAGCGCACCCCCCTTTTTTCTTCTTTTTCTTTTGTTTATTTTCTTTTCTTTCCTTCCTTCTTCTTCCGCTTTCCTTCTTTCTCCCGTGCATTTCCTTCCCCAGCGCGCCTCCCCCTTCCATGGCGCACCTCCTGCCACCCCTGATCCGACGGGATTCCTTCCGATTCCACCTCCCCTTCCTTCCCTCGGCACCCCCTGCCCCCTATATAAGTTGCCACCACGAGCCCCCCCCCCTCGGCCCCTCCTCCCCACGCCAGAACCCTCGCCCCATGCACCTCGCTGGAGCAGGCTCTAGTAGGAAAACACCTCGCCACCCCCGCGCCACCACTCGCCTCCCCGCCCCAACAGACGCCGCCACAAGCACCCCCTCTTCCACCGCAACTCATTTTTGCCCCTAGCCCAAGCTTTCGCCGCTCCTCGCCACTCCCCTCGCCTCGCCGGAGTTCGGCCGGATAGGAACTCCCCGGGCGCTTCCCCGACCACCCCGACTCCCCTTTGCTTCGCCGACGACGACGTTCGACGGAGGAGACCCACCGCCACCTCCCCAACACCTCGGACGCCGTCACCGACCACCGCCGCGACGCCGACGACGAGCACCTCTTCTCTGTCTCGCCTGAGAACAAGCAGCCCCAGCAACTCATGGTGAGACCCCCCATCTTATCCTTAGCCGTTAGATCGTGAGTAAACAGTAGAGATTAGATCACCCATACCCTTTCGGTCTTTTAAACAAAACCAGGCCGGTTTTTCATAACTTAATATTAGCCGAAGAGGTTTCTGTTAAGTTTCGGACGTTTGTTAGATTTCCCCGCAGCAAACACCCGTAGACCAATCAGAGAGCGCCACGTGTACCCCCTATCCGATAGAATTCAGATTTTAGTTTTCCATTTTAATTCCGAAACAGAGAAAGTTCTAATCTTGTTTCCCCTATAACTTTTGATCTAGAGATCCAATGATATTTATTCTTTTTCCAGTATATCAGAATGTTTCTGTAGTTTTTGAAAAACATATAATTTGTCTAGGTTTAAAGCTTTCAAATTTTAATTAGATCATATTTAGTTTAAACCTTGTTTTTCCTATTCCAGGAGTTTAAAAATAGGTTTTAATTTGATTCTTTTTGCTATTGATCACAAATTATCTTAATTATCAGTGGTAAAAATTTCAGAATTATTTGTGTAATTTAGCTCATTGTTTCTTGTGAAACAATTTCTGTTTCACCTCTTTTGGGATTATGGTATTTCCTTTTCTATAATTGTTTTTAAATTATTTTATCTTATATTTCAGAAAGATTATGTTTTGTTTCTGTTAGTTAATAGTAGGTTTGCAACAAGTTTTGATTTTTATTTTTATATGTTATCATGAAATCAATTCTAGTTCTCGAATAACCTGCAATTGGTTTCTCCACTGTTTCGAATCCCGTTTGGAAATACTTTCAAATAGTTTTGTGAAAAATACTTTATTTTATCTTAGTTAAATTTATATCTTAGTTCCGTGTTATTTAAGTATATTATTTTCTATTAGACAAAAACTATTTAGTGTTTGACGTAGTAGAAGACTCCCTAGTCTTATTTGAAGTTTCCTTCGGATTCCTATTCGCTCTCTCTTTTGTTTTGATTGCTAGAATGAGTGCTAGTATGAGTGCTTATGTGAATGATATGTTTGTTATATAGATTTCATCGGAGAGTGATGAGTAGTCTATCAAGTTATTTCTCGAGAAATTCTTCTTCGTCAACATCGCCAGGCAAGTCATTTGATCATGTATCACCTATGTTTTATGCATCGTAGTTCTACCATCCTATGCTCAATTGCATGCTTAGTAGGTACTTGGAAATTATGGTTACATATTGTAGTATCATGTGGTAGGCACCCAACAACCCCGTTACTTGGCCCAGGACGACAAATTTCATATTGCTATGCTTGAGTAGACGGGATTCTGGTTGAGAGTTTATCACGTGTGATGCGAGAATAATTTAATAACCAAGACCGGTTAAGTCAAGACTTTTCAAGACCTCGTGATGCAATGCAACTATGGGTGAAGGACGGTTGATCGGCTCCCTGGAGAAACCAGTGGATGACCCGGGATGCTGGAGATGGCCATGACATCTTGCGGAAAGCTTCACCCAGGCTCAAAGAGACGGACGGATATTTTCAAGACCCAAGGCTTACCTGCACAGCCACAAGTCATTATGGGCTCTGGCTTGGTTGGACAACGAGGTGACTCCCGACAGGCGGTGCTAGCAGATGTAGAAGAACGGTAGGATTGGATGGGCACCGACAGGGATTCAGAGGGAGCCGTTGAAAGACCCTGTTTTGATCATCCGGTCTTCAAACACCCTGAAGTGCGAGGACATACTTGGAGGCGATCAAATCTTGTGGCGAACGTGTGCAAAACTCTGCAGAGTACTCAAACCTAATCGATTAGCCGTGTCCACGGTGATGGACAACTTGAGCCAAAGGAACTGAAGTTATCTGAAATTCTCAAAACAAGTAATAATATTGATGTGGGAATTATTGACAACTCGAGTACAAGAATTGGTTGGCGGAACCTTCTCGTTAACAACAAACAACGTAGTAACATTTTGCTTTTAAGCCTCTCTTGATGTAGGAGAAAACTTGCTTTTCGCTAAAAACTTATAGCCCCACCTGCGATATATGCATATAGTATAGATGATATTTTACCCCTCTCATATGTGACTTGCCGGCATATTCAATATGCTCACCTACACGGCTGCAACGTCTTATGTTGCAGATATTTTTTTTTCGACGAGTAAGAGTACGATTCAGGGTTACGGTCTACACTCAACTTGCCGTTGTTGTTTATTGGGACTCCACTCCCTTGACTGCTTCCGCTAAGATATTTAAGGTATATATCAGTTTTACACTATTTACATGAGATTGCACTTTGATATATACATTGATGTACTGTGTGTACCAGCATACTGATCCAGGGATGGCACAGATACACAGAGGCTTGACTCGTTTTGAGTCGGGTCGCTACAGAAATGGTATTAGAGCACATGTTGACTGTAGGACGTGACCCTAGAAGCTGGAAATTTCTTAGGAAAGGATCTCTCTACAATTTTATTTCCAACAACATTTTACTTCTCATCTCTTCTGATTTCCTCAAACGTTCTCTCTCACCTCCAATAGTTAGACAATACCCTTACCCCTTCGACCTCATGAAGAATCAACGGAGTTCTACTTCAAAGTAAAGAGGATTTCACCACGCGTTTGAAGAATTGAAGCTACACCAACAGAGGACTCTCAAGACCCGAAGAACTCGAAGACCCTGAAGTGTTCGAATAATTATATGACCATTAGAAGTCCAAACCCCTTTTATATACTCACGTTAGATACGATGATTTGTGAGCCGTCATTGGTGTGTGTTTTTCGACGGCCACAAATAAAACCTATTCTCAAAAATATTGTTTGGATTGTGTGTATCTCCCTCCCTCTCTTACCCGTCTCATCCCCAAAACCTCAACCCTACCAGATGGAGTATGAAGCTGGACTTGTAGTCTCTGGACCAATGACCCAACTAGAGGCTGATATATGGATTGAAAACATGGAGAACCACTTCGGGAGCAACTTGATCTCAAGAAGGTATGAAGTGGAACACGCTCTCCAGTACTTTTCCCAAAGTGTTGTTATCTGGTGGAAAATGCACCATGCCATACAAGGATTTAGTGGAGCAGAAACTTGGGACGAATTCAAGAAGACTCTGTTAAGATCCCATCTTATTCAGAAGTGCTATGATAATCCGAAAAAGAAGACTTGTGCATGCAAGATCCGTGGAGAAATAAGACACACCCAGGAGGAACAGAAGGATGGATGCACTCATTGTGAAGAAAATCACCCAGCTGAGGAGTGCCCATGTAGTCAGGTGACTTGTTTCCTTTGTGAAGGAACCACCCACTACCCAGCTCAATGTCACATTTACCCCAAGGTACAACAAGTTGTCCAGTAGCAGAAAGAAGCAATGAAGGAAACACTCAAGAAGAAGATTCTAGAAGAGCCGGTGATGAACGAAAATATTGAAGACCCTGATGGACAAGGTCTGACTAGATTCTTCTCCAATGCATGCTACTCATGTGGAGAAGAAGGACATTATTCACAGGATTGCACGAAGGAAAGCCAAGAGTATCTGGGAAACTTCCCGATGGAAAAAGTGGAGTTTGATCCACTTGAAATAGAAGAACTGGCCAAAATAAAGGAGTCCGGAAAGAAGAAAAAGTACCCTCCAAAGAGCCAAATCTCTGCAGACATAGACCTGAGTCATGTGAGATGTTACAAGTGTATGGAATTTGGCCACCACAAATACATGTGCTCAGGGAGGAAGCCGGAAACCCAAGGAGCAAAATCAAACACTAAGACGCCTCGAGACTTGTCAGAGCTCATTTGCTTTCGTTGCAAGGAAGCAGGACATTTTGCTAGCGACTGTCCACAAAGGAAGAAAGCTAAAAAGGAGTAGTTTTGACCATGGCAATTAGTGTAATCTGAAGAACTCTTGTTTTTCATGAGATCATGGAGTGAATTTTTTTGTAACAGAAGTCCCTGAGATTGTAATAACATCATGAATAAATGGAATTTATTATCTCATGATTGCCTATATTGAAACTGTATGCGTTGTTTCTCTTCGAACAAAGATCTCTGAACAATTATGAGGATATGAGAAAATATGGTCTATGCAGGCATGAGTATAATTCATTTAAGTGTGGTAGTAATCGATAAACCCCACAGGATCCACTGAGTAGGAGTGTACCATAACTACCAAGGAGACATATACATTCCTCTGAGTACCTATTTACTGACACCTGCAGATGACAACTCTCTACGAGTCATTCCTCAAGGGCCCAGAAACGATCATGACCCTGACCAGTGACCATGATTACCCAAAAATCCTAAAGGACATGATGAAGCACATTCATCTTGAAGGAGATGCAGTCTACAAAGGCTACCCATTCATGGAAAGTGGAGTAGAACTTTGGTATGTGGAAGTACACCTCCACCATGTGAAAGGAGTTTGTCCAAAGACTATGGGGCAATACTTTTTCATTTCACGTGTACCACGAGCAACCTTCTTTGATGCTGTTCGTGAAGCTGCCATGGAAGCCATACGTCAGATTGGAGAAATACTTGAAGCAAGACTCCGTCATACCCAGTAATACCTGAGTAAAGTGCATGGGGAGATGATGGAGATGAAGCTAATGGCCACCATGATGAAGCAAAAGATGGATGATTTCAAGGAGCACCTCGAAAAGTTCGAGTGGAACTAAAGTACCTCCAAGAGAGATAGATGAATAAAGTTGGTAGAAATGCTTGACCATACCGAACAATGTGGATGGCAGCATTGTAATAGAGTACTTTTGAATTGAAGTTTTTGAGAAGAAATTAAGGATGTAATAAAGGTTTGATTATGAAATGAGTATGATTTATGGATGAACCAATACATTTTCATGGTAAACACACCAGCGGAAAGCATCCCACAGAGTGGAGTGTGTACCAAAAATAAGTTTGAGGACTATTTTTATGATAGTTACCCCAAGAGTATGATGGAATGAAACACTATGGAATTTAAAGGCAGAGTAATTCCAAGTATGCCTGAAACCCACAGACCCCGGGACTAACAAGGATCAAGTACTATCTTTTGGATAAGGAATCTTGTTTCAGCAACATTTTCTTAGGAGCATACAATAACCTGAGAGCTGTGAAGATACGATAGATGTTTTGTTCAGCTTGCAGAATCATTGGATTTATCCGAACTTCGTTCATGTACAAGAGAAATTCTGCAACGCTTGTGAGGATGCCCAAGTGTTAGAATACGAGATTCACTAAGCCTTATACAAGGTAATGATTTCAGTGCGACATGGCTTGGCCACCATGACGACTTACTATTATCATTCTCTTGCTATTCGGAATGGTAAATCTGAGAGACTTACCCATAGTGAGAGACAACGTTCTTGGAAGCTTTTATTTAAGCCTTAGAATGGAATAAGAAAAGCCCATGTATATGGCACTTGTTGTCACGCGTAGGAAATTTTACGGTGAGGATGAAGACAAGATCTCTCTCTCTGCAGGATAACCAAAAATGGTAGACCACCATGAGAATCATCGATAGGTTATTTAGAATTGACCGTGAGACTGTCAGTTAAGAAGACCCAGTAACGGAAAAAGCTTATATCCACAGGGGAACGCTCGATTTTGATGGAAACGTTATGAATATAACGGGAGAGCATCACCAAAGGATTTAATATGAAAACTGTGCGAAGTCAGTTGCCAAAACCCCAGAGGATCGTTAAAACATTTTGAGGGACCAGTAATCTTCATTTTAAGTTTGGTAGCATCCCACTTTGCCGGAAGTTGGATTTGTTAGATGACCCCCAAACCCTAACCTTTCTTTCTAGCCTCTTCGAATCTCGAGGACGAGATTCATTTTAAGTGTGGTAGGTTTGTAACATCCCAAATTTTGGAATGTTAATATAATTGTTATATTGTTTGTTTGCTTGCTTGAGTGATTGAAACTTGAGTGAAATTTGAAACTTTTCAAAAACTTTTGAATGAGAGGGAATAAAATGACTTTCCACATCTCCAATGAATTCAAATTCAATCTTTTAAAAGCAAAGAGAGAAGATGACATGACTTCTTCAACTATAAAGAATTTGAACGGAGTTTGCATTTGAATCCTTTCAAAATATTTGCCTTTGCTTCTATATTTTTCTTCCCCGAGAAAATGCCCCGACAAAATTCTTGCACGCAAGAAAGAGCGGAGGAAAATGACCCTCCAAAATGCGAGGCATTTCCAAAATATTTTGAGCCAAGAAGACCCAAGTTTATGGGGAAAATATTTTGCCAAAACAAAATATAGCATAAGGGTTTTTTCTGAAAAAACATTTTTAAAAAGTTTTTACTTTGGTTTTGGAGAAAATGATAATCAATTAGGAAATATTTTTCTGATCGATTTGGTATATAATACCCCATATAAATTATTTTTATTTTGTTTCCTTTTATTCTTTCTCTTGTTGTTTTAAAAAAAATCACAAGATTTTCCTGGGCGAGATCCCCAGATCGCTGGGAGAGAATTCCCTGGCCGATCCAGCCCCGAGTGCACCCCCCTTTTTTCTTCCTTTTCTTTTTTTTCTTTTCTTTTCTTTCCTTCCTTCTTCTTCCCCTTTCCTTCTTTCTCTCGTTCCTTTCCTTCCCCAGCGCGCCTACCCTTCCATGGCGCACCTCCTGCCACCCCTGATCTGACGGGATTCCTTCCGATTCCACCTCCCCTTCCTTCCCTCGGCACACCCTTCCCCCTATAGAAGTCGCCACCATGAGCCACCCCCTCGGCCCCTCCTCCCCACGCCAGAACCCTCGCCCCATGCACCTCGCTGGAGCAGGCTCTAGTAGGAAAACACCTCGCCACCCCCGCGCCACCACTCGCCTCCCCGCCACAACGGACGCCGCCACAAGCACCCCCTCGTCCACCGCAACTCATTTTTGCCCCTAGCCCAAACTTTCGCCGCTCCTCGCCACTCCCCTCGCCTCGCCGGAGTTCGGCCGGATAGGAACTCCCCGGGCGCTTCCCCGACCGCCCCGACTCCCCTTCGCTTCGCCGACAATGCCGTTCGACGGAGGAAACCCGCCGCCACCTCCCCAGCACCTCGGACGCCGTCACCGACCACCGCCGCGACGCCGACAATGAGCACCTCTTCTGTGTCTCGCCTGAGAAGAAGCAGCCCCAACAACTCACGGTGAGACTCCCCATCATTTCCTTAGTCGTTAGATCGTGAGTAAACGGTAGAGATTAGATCACCAATACCTCTTTCGGTCTTTTAAACAAAACGAGGCCGGTTTTTCATAACTTAATATTAGCCGAAGAGGTTTCTGTTAAGTTTGGGACGTTTGTTAGATTTCCCCGCAGCAAACACCCGTAGATCAATCAGAGAGCGCCACGTGTACCCCCTATCCGATAGAATTCAGATTTTAGTTTTCTGTTTTAATTCGAAAACAGAGAAAGTTGTAATCTTGTTTCCCCTATAACTTTTGATCTAGAGATCCAATGAGATTGATTCCTTTTCCAGTAGATCACAATTTTTCTGTAGTTTTTAAAAACATATAGTTTGTCTAGGTTTGAAATTTTCAAATTTGAATTAGATCAGATTTAGTTTAAACCTTGTTTTGCCTATTCCAGGAGATTAAAAATAGCTTTTAATTTTATTCTTTTTTCTACTAATCACTAGTGATCTTAATTATCAGTGGTAAAAATGTCAGAATTATTTGAGTAATTTAGGTCATTGTTTCTTGTGAAACAATTTCTGTTTCACCTCTTTTAGGATTATGGCTCTTTCCTTTTCTATAATTGTTTTTGAATTATTTTCTGTTATATTTCAGAAATATTATGTTTTGTTTCTGTTAGTTAACAGGAGGTTTGCAACAAGTTTTGATTTTTATTTTTATATGTTATCATGAAATCAATTCTAGTTCTCTAATAACTTGCAATTGGTTTCTCCACTGTTTCGAATCCCGTTTGGAAATACTTTCAAATAGTTTTGTGAAAAATACTTTATTTTATCTTAGTTAAATTTATATCTTAGTTACCTATTATTTAAGTATATTATTTTCTTTTAGACAAAAACTATTTAGTGTTTGACGTAGTAGAAGACTCCCTAGTCTTATTTGAAGTTTCCTTCGGATTCCTATTCGCTCTCTCTTTTGTTTTGATTGCTAGAATGAGTGCTAGTATGAGTGCTTATGTGAATGATATGTTTGTTATATAGATTTCATCGGAGAGTGACGAGTAGTCTATCAAGTTATTTCTCGAGAAATTCTTCTTCGTCAACATCGCCAGGCAAGTCATTTGATCATCTATCACCTATGTTTTATGCATCGTAGTTCTACCATCCTATGCCCAATTGCATGCTGAGTAGGTACTTGGAAATTATGGTTACATATTGTAGTATCATGTGGTAGGCACCCAACAACCCCGTGACTTGGCCAAGGACGACAAATTTCATATTGTTATGCTTGAGTAGACGGGATTCTGGTTGAGAGTTTATCACGAGTGATGCGAGAATAATTTAATAACCAAGACCGGTTAAGTCAAGACTTTTCAAGAACTCGTGATGCAATGCAAATCTGGGTGAAGGACGGTTGATCGGCTCCCTAGAGAAACTAGTGGATGACCCGGATGCTGGAGACGGCCATGACATCTTGTGGAAAGCTTCACCCAGGCTCAAAGAGACGGACGGATCTTTTCAAGACCCAAGGCTTACCTGCACAGCCACAAGTCATTATGGGCTCTTTCTTGGTTGGACAACGCGGCGACTCTCGACAGGCGGTGCTAGCAGATGTAGAAGAACGGTAGGATTGGATGGGCACCGTCAGGGATTCAGAGGGACCCGTTGAAAGACCATGTTTTGATCATCCGGTCTTCAAACACCCTGAAGTGCGAGGACATACTTGAAGGCGATCAAATCTTGTGGGGAACGTGTGCAAAACTCTGCAGAGTACTCAAACCTAATCGATTAGCCGTGTCCAAGGTCATGGACAACTTGAGCCAAAGGAACTGAAGTTATCTGAAATTCTCAACACAAATAATAATATTGATGTGGGAATTATTGACAACTCGGGTACGTGAATTGGTTGGCGGAACCTTCTCGTTAACAACAAACAACGTAGTAACATGTTGCTTTTAAGGCTCTCTTGATGTAGGAGAAAACTTGCTTTTCGCTAAAAACTTATAGCCCCACCTGCCATATATGCATATAGTATAGATGATATTTTACGCCTCTCATATGTGACTTGCCGGCATATTCAATATGCTGACCTACACGGCTGCAACGTCTTGTGTTGCATTTTTTTTTCTTCGACAAGTAAGAGTACGATTCAGGGTTACGGTCTACACTCAAATTGCCGTTGGTGTTTATTGGGACTCCACTCCCTTGACTGCTTCCGCTGAGCTTTTTAAGGTATATATCAGTTTGAAGCTATTTGCATGTGATTGCACTTTGATATGTACATTGATGTACTGTGTGTGCCAGCATACTGATCCAGGGATGGCACAGATACACAGAGGCTTGACTCATTTTGAGTCGGGTCGCTATAGAAATGGTATCAGAGCACATGTTGACTGCAGGACGTGACCCTAGAAGCTGGAAATTTCTTAGGAAAGGATCTCTCAAAAATTTTATTTCCAAGAAAATTTTACTTCTCATCTCTTTTGATTTCATCAAACATTCTCTCTCACCTCCAATAGTTAGACAATACCCTTACCCCTTCGACCTCATGAAGAATCAACGGAGTTCTACTTCAAAGTAAAGAGGATTTCACCACGCGTTTGAAGAATTGAAGCTACACCAACAGAGGACTCTCAAGACCCGAAGAACTCGAAGACCCTGAAGTGTTCGAATAATTATATGACCATTAGAAGTCCAAACCCCTTCTATATACTCACGTTAGATACGATGATTCGTGAGCCGTCATTGGTGTGTGTTTTTCGACGGCCACAAATAAAACCTATTCTCACAAGTATTGTTTGGATTGTGTGTATCTCCCTCATTCTCTTACCCGTCTCATCCCCAAAACCTCAACCCTACCAGATGGAGTATGAAGCTGGACTTGTAGTCTCTGGACCAATGACCCAGCTGGAGGCTGATATATGGATTCAAAACATGGAGTACCACTTCGGGACCAACTTGATCTCAAGAAAGTATGAAGTGGAACACGTTCTCCAGTATTTTACTCAAAGTGCTGCTATGTGGTGGAAAATGCACCATGCCATACAAGGATTTAGTGGAGCATAAACTTGGGACGGATTCAAGAAGACTTTGTTAAGGTCGCGTCTTATTCAGAAGTGCTATGATAATCCGAAGAAGAAGACTTGTGCATGCAAGATCTGTGGAGAAATAGGACACACCCAGGAGGAACACAAGGATGGATGCACTCACTGTGAAGAAAATCACCCAGCTGAGGAGTGCCCATGTAGTCAGGTGACTTGTTTCCTTTGTGAAGGAACCACCCACTACCCAGCTCAATGTCACATTTACCCCAAGGTACAACAAGTTGGCCAGCAGCAGAAAGAAGCAATGAAGGAAACTCTCAAGAAGAAGATTCTAGAAGAGCCGATGATGAACGAAAATATTGAAGACCCTGATGGACAAGGTCTGACCAGATTCTTCTCCAATGCATGATACTCATGTGGAGAAGAAGGACATTATTCACAGCATTGCACGAAGGAAAGCCAAGAGTATCTGGGAAACTTCTCGACGGAAAAAGTGGAGTTTGATCCACTTGAAATAGAAGAACTGGCCAAAATAAAGGAGTCCGGAAAGAAGAAAAAGTACCGTCGGAAGAGCCAAATCTCTGCAGACATAGACCTGAGTCTTGTGATATGTTACAAGTGTATGGAATTTGGCCACCACAAATACATGTGCTCAGGGAGGAAGCCGGAAACCCAAGGAGCAAAATCAAACACTAAGACGCCTCGAGACTTGTCTACCAAATATGATGGGACAAAAGCTATCTTGTGAAGTACCAAGGACGAGGAAATCAGTAGGATACTTCGTCTTACCACACAGGACTTCTACGTCTCTCACAATTCCCAGAGGGCGGATAGTGTCTCTATTAGCTAGCGTAATAGTGACATCAATGGGTTCTAACTCAGCAGGTGCAATCTCATCTTTGATTTCATCATATAGAGAACGGGGTATTGCACTAACACTAGCTCCCATATCACATAAACCATGGTAACAGTGATCTCCTATCTTAACAGAAACAACGGGCAGGCCAACTACAGGTCCGTATTTGTTTTTCGCGTGAGGTTTAGCAATTCTAGCGGAGTCCTCACAGAATTTGATAACATGCCCATGTATGTCTTCGGCTAAGAGATCTTTGATAATAGCAACACTAGGTTCAACTCTAATCTCCTCAGGGGGTGCAAGTGATCTAATGTAACCCCTACGTATCACAGTTGGAGCTTTAAAATAATCCTTTATCCTAGCAGGGTATGGTGGTTTCTCAGTGTAAGCACAAGGAACAACAGGATCACTGAAAACAATGACTTTCTCCTCAACTAGATTGGTTTTGGCTATGTTGCTTTCTACAGGAGGATGATATTTAAACCACTTCTCTTTGGGAAGATCACCATGATCAGCAAAAGATTAACATAGAGAAGCTCCTATCTCAGAGTCATGTCCGTACTTAGGGCTAAAATCTCTAGAAGTGTTTCTCTCAACAAAAGATTTAACGCAATCAAACTGGAAATTCATACCTGACTCCTTACCTTCCTCCAGCTCCCAATCTTCAGAGTTGCGTTTGATTCTATCCACTAAATTACACTTGTGATAAATATCCTTCTTCATAAAAGAACCGGCACAAGAAGTGTCAAGCATGGTACGATCTTCATGAGAAAGCTGAGCATAAAAGTTATGAGTGATGATTTCTCTCGAGAGCTCATGATTGGGGCATGAATATAGCATTGATTTAAGCCTCCCCCAAGCTTGATCTATGATTTCCCTGTCACGAGGCCAAAAGTTATAAATAAAGTTCCGATCATTATGTACTAAATGCATAGGATAGAACTTCTGATGAAATTCCAATTTCAACCGATTGTAGCCCCATGATCCAGTATCATCACATAGCCTATACCATGTCAACGCCTTATCCTTGAAAGATAAAGGAAAGACTTTCTTCTTTACCTCATCCTCGGGCAAACCTGCAAGCTTAAATAAACCAAAAACTTCATCTACATAGATTAGATGCAAGTCTGGATGTGAAGATCCATCTCCTGTGAAAGGATTAGCCAGCAGTTTCTCAAGCATACCCGAAGGAATTTCATAAAAGATATTTTCGGTAGGTACCTCAGGTTGAGGAGCAACTCCTCATGCTTCCGTTTGTGGTGAAGATACCCCAAACAAACTCCTCAAAGGAACAGTTTCCATAGTGACAAGTGACAATAAATTTCAGCACAGTATAAAAATGTTTCCTTACCAATTTCCACTTACCAAAGGCACTTCACTCCCCGGCAACGGCGCCAGAAAAGAGTCTAGATGACCCACAAGTATAGGGGATCAATTGTAGTCCTTTCGATAAGTAAGAGTGTCGAACCCAACAAGGAGCAGAAGGTTCTGATAAACGGATTTCAGCAAGGTAATAACTGCAAGCACTGAAAATAGCGGTAACAAGTGATTGTGTAGCGAGGTGAAACGTAGCGAGCAAAAAGTAACAAGTAACAAGTAGTAGCAACGGTGCAGCAAGTGGCCCAATCCCTTTTGTAGCAAGGGACAAGCCTGAACAAAGTCTTATAGGATGAAAAACTCTCCCGAGGACACACGGGAATTTCTGTGATGCTAGTTTCATCATGTTCATATGATTCGCGTTCGTTACTTTGATAGTTTGATATGTGGGTGGACCGGCGCTTGGGTACTGCCCTTACTTGGACAAGCATCCCACTTATGATTAACCTCTCTCGCAAGCATCCGCAACTACAAAAGAAGAATTAAGACAAAGTCTAACCATAGCATTAAACTAGTGGATCAAAATCAGCCCCTCACGAAGCAACGCATAGACTGGGGCTTAAGCTTCTGTCACTCCAGCAACCCATCATCTACTTAGTACTCCCCAATGCCTTCCTCTAGTCCCAAATATGGTGAAGAGTTATGTAGTCGACGTTCACAGAACACCACTAGAGGAAAAACAACATACATCATATCAAAGTACCGAACGAATATCAAATTCACATGACTATTATCAGCATGACTTATCCCATGTCCTCAGGAACAAAAGTAACTACTCACAAAGCATAATCATAATCATGATCAGAGGTGTAATTAATAGCATCAAGTATCTGAACATAAACTCTTCCACCAAGTAATCCAACTCGCATCAACTACAAAGAGTAATCAACACTACTAGCAACCTTACAAGTACCAATCGGAGTCACGAGATGAAGATTGGTTACAAGAGATGAACTCTGGATTGGAGAGGAGATGTGCTGATGAAGATGTTCATGAAGATGCCTCCCCTCCGACCAGAGGAGTGTTGGTAATGACAATGGCGACGATTCCTCCCTCCGGGAGGGAAGTTTCCTCGGCAGGATCGTCCTACCTGAGCTCTAGATTGGATATGCTCAAGTTCCGCCTCGTGGCGACGGCGAAGCCATGAAAAACCTCCCGATTAATGTTTTCTGGACCAGGATGCTTCATATAGCAAAAGAGGGGGCTAGTGGGCCGTCAGGGAGCCCACAAGCCCACACTCCGCCACTAGGGAGGTGGCGGTGTCAGGGCTTGTGGCGCCCTGGTAGCCCCCCTCCAGTAGTTCTTTCGCCCAGTATTTCTTATATAATCTAGAAAAAATCCACGTAACTTTTCAGGGCATTTGGAGATGTGCAGAATAGTGGACTAGGATTTGCTCCTTTCCAGTCCAGAATTCCAGCTGCCTGAATTATCCCTCTTAAAATAAACCTTGCAAAATAAGAGAGAAAAGGCATAAATATGGTACCACAAGTAATATAACAGCCAAAAAAGCAACAAATATCAACATGAAAGCATGATGCAAAATGGACGTATCATTGTTTCACTAGATTTGGAGTTGAAATGATTATACTAGGAATTTTCCAATACTGGATAAATAGCAATAGGAAGCTACTTATTTAATACAACAGAATAAAGCCTGATATAAATGTTGACCAAGGATTCAAAAATTAGGGTATTATATAGGAAGGCTCCGGAAATTGGAATCACTGTATTTGCAGTTGATTCGGATCCTCCTGGAATTTCACAAGGTGGGGTTTAAATCATTCAGATTTGGATTTAAATAAAAACACCACAAAAAGGTTGCTTCGAAAAATGTGCAAGGCACATATTTGGATAGCCCTGAATTATAGGACCCTGCAGGAGTTTGAATCAAACAATGTGGAGTTAGAATGATTTTTATATGGATTTATGAATGTTATCAGAAAATAAAAGAGAAAACAGATGGACTAACATAAGGTTTGAACGACGCTCATGGCCCAGAATAGCCACTGGGCCGGCCCGACTGCGTGGGCGCTGAGACGCTATAGGCGCACTTTCCGAAATGTGCCTTCCAAGCAGGGAGGCGGAAAGATGGTGGTGCGCCTCCACTTACGGGGCTGGGCCCGACCCTGGCTGCCGCTGACGGGCAGGGCCCAACCGCCAGGTTCATCCCGTACCTCGCGCGGGCAGAGTAGGACCAGGGAGGCGAGCCAATCGCGTGATGGCTCTTGCCCTCGGTGGCATGAGCCACCTTCGGCGAAGCCCGACACATCGGCGAGCTCGGAAGGCCGCGCCGCATCCGACCAGGCAGTAAGCATCGGCGGGGAGGGGCTGCAGCGGCACCGACTGGGGTGGCCAAGAGGGAGGCAGACGACCCTCATGGGCCTCGGGCGCGTGGCGCCTAGGGAGAAGATGGGGCGCTAAGGGGGGATGCGCGGCGATGGGAAGGATTCACCGGAGAGCCCAGGGGCGAGGGGGGCCCTAGTTGCTCGATCCGGAGGTGCTCCCAGCGAGAGAACTTCGGCCATAGCCGCCATGGAGTTGGGGAGAGAGCTCAAGAGGAGGAGGGGGATCTCAGGAGATTGCTAGGAGAGGAGGGGCTGAGTGGGAGCCAGAGGGCTCGGGGAAGAGGAGATAAGAGAGGGGGAAGGGTGAGAGAGCTTGGGAGCTCTCAGGAGCTCCAGTACATAGCGAGAGCACGCGTGCCTGGGAATATTTGGTCGCCTCTGGGTGTCGGGGTGGCTTGGACTGGTCAAGTGGAGCGTCCTGGCGCGCTGGGACATGCGACCATGGAGAGACCCGAGCTATAGGACGAAGAAAGGGTGCCGAGCATCGTTACTGCATGCTGCCAGCATGGTCACCATGGCCACTCGTGTCCATAGGGATACTAGGACCAGTCCAACACGTAGGGCACACATGCAGGAAAGAGACTCAGGTATTTGGTTGCATCTAGGGCTGGTTTGAATGAGTTTGGACACTTATTAAATTTGCAGCAGAAAACTAGGGGCTGGCAAAAGTGGTTTTCACAGGAAGGGAATTGAGGTCAAACCTTCTCTACCAGTCTTATACATGGAAGGACTACAACAATGCCAAGTTTGAGACCAGGCAGAGGTGTGTAGCTAGTAATTGTTGTACAAAGCTACATTTCTGCCATAAATCAACTTGTAGATGTGCTTCTCATTTTTCCTACATGACCATGCCATGTATTGGTTTGAACTAATGCGTTGGGATGCTATGGGTCCTTTGGAAAGAGATGGGGGCTTTGGCTTAAGCAGAAATGGGGCAAGAGGGGTGAAGATGGTGATTCCAAGGGTAAAATGAGGAATAGTTACATGGAGCCTCTCTCCTATAATTGACCAGTGGCCATGCAAATGATACTGGAGGTAAAATGTAACTATATGAAGTTGTGGTAGAAAGTTGAGCTCAAGGGTTAAAGTGGAAGGGGCCAAAGTAGCCAATAAAGTGAATGCACACAAGGTGTTTGATGAGTGGCAGAGCAACCAGATGGACTTCAATGTATATGAAACTTGACAGGATCAAATAATAGATAAAATAAGCTAGGACACCAAATTTGGGATTTGGTGGAGAAGGTTTCCAATGTATACTTGGAAACCCCATGAAATGGGAAGAAATGGCTTTCTGCTTACAAAACTATTCAAATCAATTCTCACAAATCCAATATTTGGTGTGGGGGAATTATTTAATCATTAAAGCATGCCCAAAAAGTTTGGGGTCAATTTGATAAACTTTATAATGTAAAGTTTCCCAAAGTCAGAAATCAACATAGTGGGTTTTGAGCAGCTTGGGACAAGTTCTTCTATCTGCCTTAATGCACTACTTGGTGTGGATTCATTATTGGAGTATAAGAACATGTCTACCAAATTTGAGCACAATTGAAGACTTGACAGTGTAGAGTTGCTCAAATTTGGATCTGGACAGATAGGGTTTCAGAATAATTAAGGGAGTCAAATCAACTTGGATTGAGATGAAACTTGGCAAGATCATCAAACATATCATAGGTGACATGCTGGAATTTTACAGGAATTTATGGAGAATATTTCTTATAGAAATATTTCGAAAGATGGAAATAGGCAAGAATAGTTTTGAAGAGGTTTGCCAATATTTTGAACATTACCATGTGTTGAAAATCATGTAAATGGAATATATGTGTCCACTTAGTTTCCCTAAAGTTTCTTAAATATTTTGAAAGCAATAAAAATAACTTTCCTTCATAAGAGACCATTTCTATCCTCACAGGATGGCTTTTAAATAAATAGTAAAATAACCCTTAAAATAATAATATTGTGGTTTTGGGAAGTCATTGTGCTAATGGGTTTTAAATAAAATAATTCGTGCAAAATAAATTCCCTAATTTGAGGACTTGTAGTACAAATATCATCTCAGGGTTTGAAAGCATAATTCAAAGAAACGCTTTTTGGTGAAAATAATATCTGGTAAAAATAGGTGTTGGTCCTAAACACATGGCATGATCATTAGGCAGGTGTTTTGGGCTAAGGAGGTGAGTGTGGAGAATAGCAAGAATTATTGAGAATCAACACAAGCATACCAGCAAGCAAGCAAACAATAGTCACTTCAAGAATCACAAGCATTCACAAAAATTTCTAATTGGTCCTAATTTTTGAAATAAGTTAGTTAGTCAGGAAAACCAAACACAGGGTATTACATGATGGGCGCTCTCCTCCTCGGCCTTACTTTGCCCTAGGCTCGGCTGGGAGCACCACAGGAGCCTTGTGCTTCACCTCCCTGGCCTTGGCCTTCTTCTCTTCTGGTTCCGCCGCGTGAGGCCCGAGGAGAGACAGGTGACCTTCCTCAGCCCTGGGGCACTTGTTTGCCAGGTTGAACATCTCCAGTGCGGTGCTCATCTCATCACTCATGGTGAGCTCCTCCATCTTGAGGTCGGTGACTCCGTCGGAGAAGGCTGAGATGACGGCCTCGTCCGACGCCTTGGGGATCTTGAGGCGCATGACCGTGAAGCATTGTACGAACTTGTGCAGGGTCTCCTCCTCCTGCTGCTTGATACACCGCAGGTTGTTCATGGTGGGGGCGCGGTCGCGAGTGCCCTGGAAGTTGGCGAGGAAGCGCTCGCGTAGGCTGTCCCACGAGATGATGGACGCCTTTGGGAGGTTGAGCACCCAAGAGAGCACGCCACCCTTGAGCGCCATGGGGAACCAGCATGCCATGACCTTGTCGCCTCCTCCTGTCTCCCTGATGCTCAGCGTGTAATGTTGCAGGAACTCTGTCGGCTCCAAGGTTTCATCGTAGCGCGGGGGTAGGTCGGGCTTGAACTTGAAGGGCCACGTAGTTGGGTAGAGTTCAGGGGCGAATGGGAGTGTCGGCGAAAGGATCGACACCTATGGGAGCCTCAACGGTCCCCTTTTGTTGGTTTGGCGGGGAGAGGGGTCATGACAAGAGTAGAACCTGTAGTCAGGGCCCGGCAAGGTCGTTTTTTACCAAGGTTCGGGCCGCGTGGTGCGTAAAACCCTACTCCTGCCTTTGTTTAGTTATTTGTTATAGTTTACTGTAGATTTGTCCCTCTTACAACCTTTCGATTGGTCAAAAAACCAAAAGTACCTAGTACTGAGCCTCGAGCCTCCTTTTATAGGCGAAGGGGTCACCACTGTGGCTCAGTGGGTGAACGGTGGGTTCACGAGTGGAACAGGACCGACCGACAGCCACAGTGTTACTGCGGTACATTAAATGCTTCGACAAACTTCCCTCACCTGGTCAGGGGGGTTCGACACGTAGCCACACGTTGCAACTTTGGGGTGTTGCGCTGGCATGTGGGCGGACGCATGGTCCACGCATCGGTGGTGGCGTTCAGAGGACGCGAAGGCGCCCTAGGCCCGCGCCTCTCCTCGGGCCTTCTCTTCCTTCCCGGCAAGGGTTGCCTTCCTGGGGCTCTTCTTGTTCCTCTTGGCACGGTGGCGATGGCCTTCGAGTCCTTGTCAATCTTCCCCACAAGGATGGCTTGCCGGGGCTCAGTCCTCCTTCCTTGGCGGGAGGGTCTCGCGTTGGCATTGTTTATCTCCCTCGCAGGGGGCTCCTGCCGGGGTCTCTTCTTCATTCCCAGCAAGCGAGTGCTTGCCGGGGGCTTAAAATCTATTCTTGGGGGCTTCTGAGTCTTGCTTCTGCCTAAGCTCCAGCGACTCGCCTTGCCGCTATAGAGGGGCTGGAGCTGTCCACGCACTAGTCCGGGGCACTGGAGACCCCAGTCTTTAGTGCATCGACAGGAGCCCCCGGGCCTAGGCGACACACGCATGCGAGGCGTTGTTGGGCCAGGCCCAAAGCGGTACGGGGACTCACAGGCGTCGGGCTTATCAGAATCGAGCCATTACAGGCTTTCTTTCCCCACGTCTCGCATTGAACGCGCGAAGTGGGAGGGTCTGCAGCGTGCGCGCAGGGTCTGTGGCATGCGGCAGTGTGCGTGGAGCCGTTAGTTGAGCAACCAAGGGCCATCCTGCATTCCCCATAACTGAAAAGAACGAGGGGCGCGGTTGCTTCCTTGCTTTCCTGTTCCTCCAATCTCGCTGCCGCTGTCATCCTTTTCCTTGAGACCGAGCCTCTGCCCCCCTTCTCTTTCCCGAAACCGCTTCCCCCGGTAGCTGCCCTCCCGCCATCGACATGCCGCCGGAGGGTAGCAGAGCCAAAAAGGGGAAGCCATCCAATAAGGACAAGGAGATCGCGAAGAAGCAGCAGGAGCTTGCCTTCTTCCCTCCCGGGATTGAGGCGCGTGCCTTGTCGAACCGCTACTGGTGCATGTGGGCGATGAAGACGACGACGCATCCGGCCACCATGGTGAACACCGGGGAATCGGGCCCACAACCGAATAAGTACCAGTTCTTCGCCGATTTCTTCTATTGTGGGCTCTACCCACCTTTCTCGGAGTTCTTCATTGATATCATGCGGACCTTAGGCTTCTGGCTTCTGGATTTCACGCGGAATGTCGTGACGTGCATGTCGATATTTGGACACCTTTGTGAAAACTTCGTCGGAATCGTCCCCAATACCACCCTCTTCCGCCACTACTTCATCCCTCGTAACCAAAGAGGAGACACCCTTTCTAGCTCCATCACCTAGATTCCGCGGACCGGGTGCTAGGAGGCATATCTGGAAGGGACTCTTAGGGAGAAGTGGGAGGAGTGGCGAGGGAAGTGGTGTTGGATTCGGGAAAAGGGGTTTCTGCCCTTCTGCGAGCCCAGGAACGCCAAGATTGAGGCCCGGGGCGACGACTGGAGCAGACTCGACCCAGACGATGAGAAGTTGTCCATCCCCGTCACGAGGATCCTACATTTCAGTGGCGTAGGGCTGACGATGGAAATGGTGGCTTCCGATTTCATCCGAATGCGGATCGCCCCCTTCAACACACAGGGGGAGGCTGGCGTCGGCATACTCGAACGCAGAAGACATAATGCGGCTCTGGCCGGGGTTGTATAACAACATGACTGTCCTGCAGCACGCCTTCGTCTGCGGTAAGCTGTTCAAGTTCGACCCCAAGCTTCGTCTTTCGGCGGGCGTTATCCCGCTGTTCATCAGTTCGGCCCTGAGCGCACTCATGGCAATGATGTCGGAATGCAACACCCATGGCGTCCTTCCGACCTGTGCTCAGCCGTCGGATGAGGAAATCCTGTCCTTTCTCGGCCACTTGTCGGACAAGGTTGCCACGGAGGAGGAGGTCATGCTCATCCGTCCCACCATCGAAGAGGAGGTGGAATTCATAGCGAGCCGGCTTCAGGAGACGGGCCTCGCCGCAGCGGCGGGGGAGGTCGGGTCCTCCGACGAAGAAGAATACGGCACGGAGTTGACGGCGGCAGCGGATGCGCTTGCGGGGAAGCCGGCAGCTCCTCATCCCAGGGCCCCTCCATTGTCCATGTGCTGGGAGAGGCAAAGGAGGAGGAGGAGGAGGCTGAGGAGCCTTTGGTCCATCGGAGGGCCAAACGGGTCCTTCGACGCACCGACACCGGGCTCCTAGTGCGGGAAACTCCAGTCTTCGTCCCCGCCAAGCGCTCAAGAGGCCCGTCGGCTCCCATCGGCGGCGAGGAGGATCTGAATTTCGACTTCTCAACCTTCAGCTCGGAGGAGGAAGAAGTGCACCTATTCATGCCTTCATTCTTCCATTCTTGTTATCTCTCATGAGACTTGTCTTGCCCTTGGCCTCTTGTGGGGAAACGAAGATGCTGGCACAGAGGATGGCCAAGAGGGCAAAGGTTTCAGCGAGCGACAGACCCTCGGCTAGCATCCCGAGGGTGTTGGAGTCGACTTCAGTCAACCCCTAGCTGATCCCCAGTGTGGGTCCATCGTCCGTTTCCCCTTGCCGAGTACCGGGGACACGGTCTTCACCGCTTACATTACTCATTGTGTAGGGAAGGCCCGGCAGCACGCGGAATCTCGGAGGGCCACGCCAGACAGGGACGATACTCTGGTGGGGCCAGTCCTGCCAAGGAGGGCTCGGTAGGATTGGAGGCTAAGGACCTCGCGTCGGCCACCGACGTTTCTAGGGAGAGGGCAGCCACCCCTCCCTCGCTGGACGAAGGTGAGTATCCCATCTGGGGACATCTGCGCTTCCCTTCCCTTCCTTTCCTTCTTGTTCTTCCCGGACCTCAGGCTCTTTTGTCTTCTCTTTTTGCTTGGGCGAGGTAGATGCTGACCTCGTCATTGAGGAGATAGCACTGGACGCCGCGGTCCAGGCTGACAAGGTTGCTATCGGGGAGACCATGGCGGAGGTGCGGGATCAGACCGCCCAGGACTCGATGGAGGAGAGCGCCAAAGATCCTGAAGGGCATGCTGGCACTTCCTCTACTGCTGCCACAAAGGAGGCTATGCTGGACGCGGGCTCCCTACTCGTCGACGAGGGAGTTGGGGGAGACCATCCTTCCTCCAAAGCGGTCCCTCCTTCCGGCGAGTACATCCATGCAGGCAAGGGGCAATTTGTTAGCCCGCCGAGGATGACTCATGTCAACGAGATCGTGGCGGGAGTGAACATTGTTGGAGAGGTCTTTACCGCCGACGGGCTCGAGGTCGTTACCGGGCTGGACGCTAGCGGCAGCAAGCTTGGCGTGGAGCAGCTCTTCCTGTCCATGGAGGACAACCTCAGACAGCTCGAGGCCCTTTATCGCGTCCGGAAGGAGAAACTGGACTCTCGGGCAGTAGTTGTCGAGGCGAGGGAGGAGGCGTTCCAGTGGTGCTTCGACCAGGCGCAAGAACAACGAGCCTGGTTGAAGACCGAAAGGGAGGATCTCCTCCTAAAGTATTATGACATCCAGAAGGAGGAGGAGGAGGCGAAAACTTTCCATGCCGCCGAAGAGGTCCACGTCAACTCCCTCCGCATTAGCCTTGACGCAGCGGAGGAGGACATCGCTGGCTGTAAGAAGGCGCTCAACGCCCGACTTCATGCGAAAGACGAGGAGGTCGAGCGTCTCGTGGTGCAGCGTACCCAAGAGTTGGTGGAGCAGCACAAAAATGCTCTTGCCACCCAGGTCTCCGACTTCACTGTGGAGTTGAAGAAGATGGTGGCAGGGCCATTGCCGCTGAAGGGGCCAAGAAGGAGCTTGCCGCATGGGCGAGGGAGCTTGGAGCGAACCTCGACGAGCTGAAGAAGGAGGCCTCGGAGCTCAGGACCGAGAGGGAAAAGACCCTCTCCAGCTTGACGGAGGCTCAAACTGCCGCCTCAAATTCTTCCACCCAGCTCCTCTCCACCAACAACGCCGCCTCCACGTGGCAAGGGAAACTGGCCTCTTCGGAGCAAGCTCTCCGAGACAGTCGAGCTCACGAGGAGGCCCTGGCTGCGAAGCTCAAGGGTGAAGCTGACGAGCTCAAGTCTGTTTTCATGGCCCGCGCGGCTTATGTGTGTGATGTTGAGTTGTGGACTGAGCGTCTTGTCGACGTGGCCGGAAGGGTCGACGCATAGATGTCCACCATGGGCATCCAGGGCTTCGGCTAGCCTTTGGACCCGACAGTGTCCCATAGCGCCCAGTTGAACTTGTTCTTCGAAGGCATGGAGGACACTTTGAAGCAGCGCCCGGCCGGTGAGTCAGCGTGCCTTGCTGACGAGTCCCGCGGGCTCTGCCGAGGCGTTCTCTTGAAGGTGCTCACCAAACTGGCATACCGAAACCCCGGCATGAGCTTCACCCTCGGGCGCATACCGGAGGGTGTGGACCTCAAGGCGCTCGCAGAGCTCGTCATGCCCATCTTCAACAAGGTGGACCGAGTCAAGAGGGTGCAAGGCTGCCGCGGGGTTTAACGGCTTCGCGTTCCCTTGTCCCTGCGATCTTAAACTCATGGGCACATTTAAGCTTAAAATGCGCTTATCAGCGTTTGTAATATACTCGTTATTTTTCTTGAATAGGTGTGATCTCCTTTCAGCCGCCCTTTCTTTGTATGGTTTACCCTTGTGTTATATTTCCGCCGGCATGCCTCGCCGGGGATGCCACGGGAGACAGGCCTTGGCCTCCCTGTCGAGTTCATGACCACCGGCGAGGTGCCTTGCCATCTCTGTGTTTTACCTTCGCACTATCGAGCACGCCTCTTTTCAACGAGGCGGCCATCAAAGGCCGCTAATCGACAGGCGTGCTTCCAGATAGTATTCAGGGCACCCGCGGCTAGGCTCTTCGGTGCACAAGTTTTCCATATAAAAGTTTTGAAGGCGCTGGTAAGGAGGTATACCTTGACCCAGGAGTTTATTCAGAGTTTTCATCACCTACCACATGTACCGCGACTCTCCTTTTGACTCCGGGCTCATTTTTGTTCTGTAATATGTATGTCTACTCCTCTTCTCCCCTCGGCAAACTTGTGCACGGGGGAAGACCTGTTCTTTGTGGTAAGAAAGAAGAGAAAATAGACATAGATATCTTGGTGCTTCACGGTTTATGCGCTACACAAAATCCTAGATTATATGCATGCATGATCTTAATCATGAGAAATCTAGAAGATGCATGACGCTAAACATTATTTGACTACGCTCAGGGTCTTCGCCAGGCTTTGTACGAAGGATTACATGCAACATCGGCAAGACTGGTAGGTGGTCGCCGGTATACCCGTCGGCCTCTCCCTACAGGTAGAACTTGCGAGATGTTAGATGTTCTAGGAGTTACTCACCGGAATTCAATCCTCTGTCTCTAGCCGAACTGCGCTAGGCTTCGTGACTCGCACTGCCCCAGATGGGCCTTCCCACTTCGGCATCAACTTGTTTGAGGTCTTGGCCGACTGAACATGCCGAAGTACAAGGTCGCCTTCCTCAAGACTTCGGTCTTGCACCTTGTAGCTGTGGTAGCGAGATGCTCGCACAACTGCCTGAAGACGTCTTTCCTCAAGAAGCACGGCGTCGTCTTGGCGATGTTGCTCTTGCTTGAGCTCATCGTGAGCTAGCATCCGAGGCGATCCGTAAATGAGTTATGTGGTAAGAACTGCCTCCGCCCCGTAGACCAGGGAGAAGGGTGTCTCGCCAGTGGCTCGATTTGGCGTCATTTTGATCGACCAAAGAACCGCCGGCAGCTCGTCAATCCAGCTCCTTCCATGTTTGCGCAGCTTGTCAAAAGTTCTTGTTTTCAGCCCTCGCAGCACTTCAGCATTTGCCCTTTATGCTTGCCCATTACTCCTTGGGTGGGCAACAAAAGCAAAGCATATTCAGCTTCTGAGATCTTGGGCGTACTACATGAAGGCGCGACTTGTGAATTGGGTGCCGTTGTCCGTGATGATTATGTATGGGACACCAAAGCGGCAGACTATTCCTTTGAAGAACTTAATGGCTAACTACGCAGTCACCTTCCTCACTGGCTCCACTTCCAGCCACTTTGTGAACTCATCGATTGCCACGTACTAGTACTCAAAGCCCCCGGCACCGCAGGGAAAAGGGCCGAGTATATCGAGCCCCCAGACCGAAAATGGCTAGGAGACAGGGATTGTGTGGAGTTCTTGAGCTGGTTCATGATCTTTCGTTGAATGGAACTGACACGCTTCACACTTGGTTACCAGTGCTGTTGCATCCTGGAGGGCTCTCGGCAAAAAGAAGCCTTGCCAGAATGCCTTGCCGGCAAGCGCTCTTGACCCTATGTGGGAGCCACATATGCCTCCGTGTATCTCGGCCAACAGCTCCAGGCCTTCGTCTTGTGGGATGCACTTTAATTTCACTCCGTTCAATCGTCTTCTGTATAGAGTGTCGTTGATCGACTGATACATGTTGGACTGACGGGCTACTCTTTGTGCTTCTTCCTGCTCTTCGGGCAAGTCCCTAGTCTGAAGGTAATGGACGATTTGTTGTGCCCGTGCCGGAGCGCGTGGTTTGACAGCAAGGACCAAAGGCATGTCTTCCACCGAGGGGGGGGGTATTGATACGTCTCCGTTGTATCTACTTTTCCAAACTCTTTTGCCCTTGTTTCGGTCTCTAATTTGCATGGTTTGAATGGAAGTGACCCGGACTAACGTTGTTTTCAACAGAATTGTCATGGTGTTGTTTTTGCGCAGAAATAGAAGTTCTCAGAATGACCTTGAAATTTACTAGGATTTTTTGTGGAATATATAAAAATACTGGTGCAAGTATCATCCGAAGAAGTGGAGCGTGGAGCCCACCAGGTGCCCCCACCCGGTCGCGCCTAGCAGGCTTGTGGGGCCCACGGAGCTCCACCGCCTCCAATTCCAGCTCTATTTAGTCCCTTTCGTCCGCAAAAAAAATCAAGGAGAAGAGTTCATCGCGTTTTAGGATACGGAGGTGCCGCCACCTCCTGTTCTTCCTCTGGAGGGCAGATTTGGAGTCTATTCTGGGCTCCGGAGAGGGGAGATCGTCGCCATCGTCATCACCAACCTTCCTTCATCGGCAATTCCATGATGCTCTTCACCGTTCGTGAGTAATCTCATTGTAGGCTTGCTAGACGTTGTTGGGTTGGATAAGATTGATACATCTCAAACGTATCTATAATTTTTGATGGTTTCATGCTGTTATCTTGTCAACTTTGGATGTTTTATGTACCTTTTATATATTTTTTGGGACAAATTTATTAATTTAGTGCCAAGTGCCAGTTCCTGTTTTTTCTATGTTTTTGACTCTTTTCAGATCTGATTTTGGAACGGAGTCCCAACGGAATAAAATCCCCGAAATAATTTTTTCCAGAACGGAAGAAGATCAGGGGACTTGAGGGCCAAGGCAGGAGAGCCACAGGGGGCCCATAAGCCCTGTAGCCGCCACCAGGGGGCGGCGGCTACCAGGCTTGTGGCCTCCCTGGCGCCCCCTGCCCTAGCTCTTTCGCCTATATATTCCCTAAAATCCAGAAAAAAATAAGGGCATCCACGAAAACACTTTTCTGCCTCCGCAAGCTTCCGTTTCCGCGAGATCTCATCTGGAGACCCTTCTCGGTGCCCTGCCGGAGGGGACTTTGGAGTTGGAGGGCTTCTATATCAACATCATCGCCTCTCCAATGACTCGTGAGTAGTTCACTTCAGACCTACGGGTCCGTAGTTAGTAGCTAGATGGCTTCTTCTGTCTCTTGGATCTTCAGTACAAAGTTCTCCATGATCTTCATGGAGATATATCCGATGTAATCCTCTTTGGCGCTGTGTTTGTCGAGATCCGATGAAATGTGGATTTGTGATCAGATTATCAATGAATTATATTTGAGTCTTTGCTGATTTCTTATAGGCATGATTTGATATCCTTTTAAGTCTCTCCGAGTCTTGGGTTTTGTTTGTCCAACTAGATCTATGATTCTTGCAATGGGAGAAGTGCTTGGTTTTAGGTTCATACCGTGTGGTGACCTTTCCCAGTGACAGAAGGGGCAGCAAGGCACGCATCGTGTTGTTGCCATCAAGGGTAACAAGATGAGCTTTTATCGTAGATATGAGATTGTCCATCTACATCATGTCATCTAGCTTAAGGCGTTACTCTGTTCTTTTGGACTGAATACACTAGATGCATGCTGGATAGCGGTCGACGTGTGGAGTAATAGTACTAGATGCAGAAAGTATCGGTCTACTTGTTTTGGACGTGATGCCTATAGATATAATCATTGCCTTAGATAACGTCACGACTTTGCACGGTTCTATCAATTGCTCGACAATAATTCGTTCACCAACCGTCCACTAGCTTTCATGAGAGAAGCCACTAGTGAACACTACGGCCCCCGACACTAGTAGAAAAGGGCCTTTTGTCCCGGTTCCTAAGGGCCTTCTGTCCCGGTTTCGGAACCGGGGCTAAAAGGTCGTTACTAACGCCCTTGGCTTTAGTCCCGGTTCTTAGACCAACCGGGACAAATGGGCCTCCACGTGGCCGCTGCGGCAAGCCCGAGCAGGGGGGGCCTTTAGTCCCAGTTGGTGACACCAACCGGGACCAAAAGGCATCCACGCGTCAGCATTTCAGGTGATGGGTTTTTTTTAAAGGGGGGGCTAGGGGTTTTTGGGGCGTTAATTTAGGTGTTTCATATATTGTGTTAGCTAGCTAATGAATAGAGAGAAGTGTCCTCTCTTATCTCCGTGCTTGGTCGACGGTGCATACTATACGTATAGAGAGGACTAGACACGCTAGCTAGTATGTAGATGAAGGAAACGGAAGATCGTCATGAACATATGCATACAAAGAGAAGTGATATCGACCACCTCTCCTTCTCTGAGAGATTGGTCGAACAACAAGTTCTCGTATATCTATCCGACGCTACTGGCTAAATATATACAATATAATTATCTCTTACAATATAATCTCCTAATTAAAATTCAACTCATTAGGGTTCACATGGTATTCTCCGTCTTTAGCGATCACGTGGTCAAGAAAGAATGCCGCCAATTCCTCTTGAATTCCTCACATACGATCTGCTGGTAGGAGTGCATTCCGCATCCGATATATCTAATTTGAAGAAGGGGTCAATACATATATATGAATAAATGAAACTGAACACAAATGATGGTCATAAAATAAAATTCTGAATATTATTATTTACACACGTCATATTGTTTGTCAGAGTAGCCCCGCTCACAGGTCGTGTGGCGGATGGACACGCAAATGTAGTATCCACGGTAATCATTCCCTGGTTCCTGCCACAACCACTCTACAAGAAATAGAGGTCAATCAAACTGACAGTTAGCAAGCATGCTAAATGGTATTGATGAAACTAGCGCTTGAATCACTAGGAGATGTGTGGAACATGCTACTATAGTACTTACTTTCGGGTGTCTAAATTGCAGCTTCTTTGGCAGCCTCGGAGTTTTTGCGGTGAATTTTTTCCAAACCCTGGCAGACAAAGAAAACAATTACTTGATATCAGGAAGTAAACAAAGTTGCCGATATGGTACGATAATGATCGATTTAACTTACTTCTCTAGAATTTCAGTCATGTCCGGATACTCATTGGGATCTTTTCGTCTCGAGTCTAAGACGGTTACTAGTCCCTGCGCAAGCTTAATCTCTAGTAGAATATAGTGGAAGCTGCGCACGCATGCACAACTCATCAATTACATTACTATAACCTTGACTAATTAGGGAAACCGAATATGCACAAGACAGTAACACTCACTGGAATTCGTAAGGGAAGAGTATTATAGCTTTGACGATTGTAGCAGGTTGGCCTTGGTATCTTTGGCCTAAGATTTAATCATAAATGCATCTACGAGATTTGTGTTAATGAACCCAATATCACCGATTTGTCTTTTCTTCAATTCGACGATCTTCAATCTGCATATAATTTAGTGAGGATAATTAAAAATACATGCAATGAAAGAGCTGACCTATATATGGAGACTTAATGACAGAAGTAGTACTACTTACAGGCAGTAGAAAGTGATCATTAATTTATCGAGGGCCAGGAGATTGAAAAACGGGAAGAACTCCTCAAATGGAACCATCAACAGTTCAAGTCCAACGAGGTCATGCTCCTTTCTAACTCTCAGCGTCAAAATATTACTCCCCCCAAACTTTTTGCAAGTTTTCATGTACCAATCATGGAATCTTCGCATCATCATTGTTACAGATCTTTCATCTTTGAAGAGAGGCTTCCAGTACACGTATTTGTGTTCGTGCACCTCCAATAAATCAAAATGTGCATCATCGGGTAGGTAATCTGCAGGATTGGTACCGGGCAACAAGATCCCCGGATGATTAGCGACGATATCGCTAGACACCTTGAGCGGGGGGAACGATTGGTTCGCTTGTTCGCCAAGCTGGGCAACTTTTTTCCCAGCTCGTCGTTCTGCTAACCTTTGATCACTGACAGTACTTCCTGACCGCTGCGCTTCGATAAATGACTTTGTAATAATGCGCCCATAGTTGCCTTTCGTCGGAGACTTTGGTGGTTTCTTCAGGGCAGCCAGAGTACGCATTGCTTTTACCAGATCTATCTTCTCCTCCAGAGGTGGATGTTTTTTTGCTTTCACACATTCAAAGAATTTCTTCACTTCGGCTTCCACGATCTTCGTGATTTCCTCCTGGCTCCTCTCGTATCGTCACTTCTCTGGAGTCTTCAGAGAAGGACCGTATCTGTATTGCCTGCCTCTGGCTGTAGTGCTAGACGTCGGAGCAGACGGATCGGCTGCGGCTGTCTTTCCTTTCTTACGAGGCTAAGCAGAAGGACAACGCACCGGAGGAGCCGGAGCAGTGGCGGGTCTCTTCCGCCCTTGTTGACGAGGCGGAGAAGGAGGAGGCAGCTGGCTGCTCGGGCGCGCCGGCGCAGGCGGAGAAGGAGGCGGAGAACCGCCACGCGCCGGAGAAGGAGGCTGAGTGCCCTGATCACTCGCCGGAGGAGGCGGAGTGCCCTGACTCGCCGGAGAAGGAGGAGGAGGCGGAGGCGTCCAGTTCGGAAGGTTGATGAGCTCCTTCCGCCATAGGCATGTAGTCTTCAGAGAAGAAACTAGCCGAATCTCCCCTTCACCCGTAGGGTGGTCAAGCTCAAGGTCCTCAAATCCGTCCGTTATTTGATCCACCACCACCCTAGCATATCCTTCTGGAATCGGCTGGCGGTGGTAGGTTGAGCTAGGTTCATTAGGTAAAACAGAGCCAACAGCTGCCTTGAATTTAAATGTCATCCATCGCGTCAAAAGGTGGCAATGTTGAGACTGTGTGATAGCATCCACGGGGTAGCCCGTGAAGACAGGCTCCAGCTGCGGAGTCTTCTCGGTGGAAGCCACACTGCTGCTCCGCTAAGATGGCGGGGTAGCTTCAGGGGAAGCTTCGGCAGGTCGTTTGCTGCGATCTGCTTCTCATTCTTCTAGCCCTTGTACCCGTTCGTGCAGTGCCTGCAGTTGGCTATGCTCCCCTTTCTTCCTCCTCTCCTAGGTTTTGTAACCCCCTGCGTCCGGAAACCCAGCGTTCCAGGAAAGGGAGCCTGGTGTACCTCGTGTCCGTCCACGATGCTCACGATTCCCGAGGGCCATTGTGAGCTCGTCCTTCTCTCTGTCTGGAACGAACGTCCCTTCCTGTGCTGTGGCGATATAGTGTCGATGCTTCGTGATGGGTATTCGCAGTTGCTCTTTCGTCCAAACGTACTTCCCTGATACAGGATCCAAGGTTCCGCCAACCCCGAAGAACCAAGTCCGGCAACGGTCTGGCCATCTCAATGTCTCTGGTTCGACCCCTTTAGCAATCAGGTCATTCTCAACCTTATCCCACAAAGGTCGGGCTTTGAGGTAACCACCTGACACCGTGCGATGGTGATGCTTCTTATTCGCAACATTTTTCTTGTTTGTTGCTGACATCTTCTTACTCTTTTACGATGTCTTGTGGGCCACAAATGCGGGCCATTGATATCTGATCTTCTCAAACCGGCCAGTGAATTCTGGTGTCTTTTCTTTGTCGACAAACGTTTTCAGCTCATTCTTCCACCTCCTGAATAGTTCTGCCATTTTCTTAAGAGCATGAGACTTGATCAATTCCTCTTTAACTGGCTTCTCTGGATCCTCCTCTGGGGGTAGGGTGAAATTTGCCTTAAGCGTTGTCCAAAGATCTTCTTTCTGCATATCAGAGACATAAGACGTCGGCACCTCAGGGTCTTCCTTCTTTGGCTTTAACCATTGCTGGATACTGATCGGGATCTTGTCCCTAACAAGAATGCCACACTAATCACGAAATGCAACCCTTGTCCGGATGGGTTCAATCGGCTTGCCATCGCGCGCGATTGCTCTGATCTCAAACCTTTCATCCGAGCGCAACTTTTTCTTCGGGCCTCGTTTCTTTACCGAAGTTGAGCTCGATCCGGAGGGCTAGAGAAAAAAGAGGAAAGACGATAGTTAATTAATATGTGTACATATGAAAACAATGAATGCATCAATTAGTATACCTGGCCGGACTCGGTTCGGTCACCGGAGCCGTCATCACGGTCTCCTTCTTGTACCTCCATTGGGTCACCGGAGCCATCATGAACATAGCCCTCTTCTTGTACCGGCATTAATGGGTCACCCGAGCCATCATGAACATAGCACTCTTCTTCACCCCGGTCCTTCCTGAGCATCGGTGTTGTAGAGAAACCACGCAATGACATCACTTCCTTGTGCGATTATCTCCCCCAACATCGCTTCTATTGCTTCGTCTCGGGAGTGATCCATAGTTTCTGCAAATATTTACAACATGTCAATTATTATGCAAACATGGTACAGATGGATATATATTAGTGGCAAACGTAGAACTAGCTAGCTAATCACAATAAGGAATCATGTTAGTGGCCTCGACGCTGCTTCTCTAGGGTTTGGGGTGGCCTAGACAACGCTTCAAGGGTTTGGGGTGGCCTCGACACAACGCTTCAAGGGTTTTGGGTGGCCTCGACGACAACGCTCTTTTAACTTGGTAAATTTGGGTGGTCTCGAGAGAGTTTGTCGGGTAGGGGTACGGCGGGAGGGGGTAGGAGACCAACATCGTTTTTTCTCTAGGGTTTGGGTGTCCTCGAGAGTTTTGGTCGAGCGAGAGGGCCTAGGGGGGTGCTCCCGTGGTATAAGTTATCACGGTCGAGAGTGGGTATATATATCGACCGCCCCTGATGTCAAAGTTATCCGGGAGGGGGTTATATCGACAACGACGCGACATACATATACATGGGAAAATAATGTTATCGGTGTGTTGAAGTTCGATCGGGAGGGGGTATATCGACAACGACATACCCGATAAAAAATAAGAAGACAAAAGAAGAAATAAAAAGAGGAGAAGAAGAAAGGAATAGAAGAGAAGCAATCGAAGAAAAAAAAGAAGAAAAAAAGGAGAAGAAGAAAGAAATAGAGGAGAAAGAAGAAAAAAAATAGAAAATTTCTATTTTGTTCTTCTTTCTCCTCTATTCCTTTCTTCTTCTCCTCTTCTTTTTTTTTCTTTTTTCCTCTTCTTATTAATTTCTCCTCTTCTTCCTCTCCTCTTCTTCTCCTTTCTTCGTCTTCTTATTTTCCTTTTTTTCCTCTCATTCTTTTTCTTCTTCTTCTTTATCTTCCTAGCTATATATAATACTTTTCTAAAAATGTAACTTTTGCATATATAAAACTTTTTCTTCTTCTTCCTTCTTCCTTCTTCCTTCTCTTCCTTCTTTTCCTAAATATATAAAACTTTTCTAAAAATGAAACTAACCTAAAATGTACAAAATCACAGAAAATATATAGATAAAACTAACCTAAAATGTACCCAAATGTACTAAAAATATAACTTTTATATGCATAGAGAACATACATACATATATACATTTTTATAAAAATGCAAAAAACAAATCATCATTTATATGAACAAAAAATCTAAAAAAGGACATATAATCAGATATACACACATATATACGCTCACACATATACACATAATCTGAAAAAAAACATCATATAATCTAAAAAACAAAGGAGAGGACAGGGGCAGAGGCAGAGGCACGGCACCAGCGTCGGCCTGACCAAGGAGAGGTGCGGCGTGGTCGCGATAGGGGCAGAGGCACGACGCCGGCGTCGGTGTAGAGGGCGGCGACGGTGGCGTGGTCGGGGCAGGGGCGATGGCGATCGACGAGGCAAAGGGCGGCGACGGCGTCGACGGGGCGGGTAGGGGCACGGTAGAGGCACGTCGAGGGCGCGCGGCGTGGTCGGGGGGCAGGGGAGACGACGGCGTGGTCGGGCCGGGCAACATCGGCGTGGTCGGGGGTGCGGCAGAGGCATGGCGAGCTCGGCAGCCTGGCGGCATGGTCGGAGGGATCGAAGAACTAACGAAATTTTCACAAATGCTGGCTTATATAGAAAAGCCATTGGTACCGGTTGGTGCCACCAACCGGTACCAATGCCCCCTTTATTCCCGGTTGGTGCCACCAACCGGGACCAAAGGTCACTTTCAGCAGCCCAAAGGGCGGGAAGCGGCGGCCTTTGGTCCCGGTTGGTGGCACCAACTGGGACTAAAGGTCACTTCTCAGCAGCCCAAAGGGCGGGAAGCGGCGGCCTTTGGTCCCGGTTGGTGCCACGAACCGGTACCAATGCACCCCCCTTTAGTCCCGGTTGGTGCCACCAACCGGGACCAAAGGCTGCCCGCGTCACGGCCAAAGTTTAGTCCGACCTCGCTACTTGAGAGGGGCGCGCAGTGGTTTATAAGCCCCACTGCCGCACCCCTCTCGAGCTTCTCTCCACTGCAGGCTTACGGGCCTACATGCTACTGCTTTGCCTGATGGGCCTTCAGGGCCTACTGCGGGCCTGAATCCTCGCCCTTGGATGGGTTTCTAGTCGTATTCCCGCCGTGGTGGCCCAATTGGTGGCAAATTTTTTATTTTTTCCCAGTTTTTTTTTCTTTTTTGTTTTATTTATTTTGTTTTGTTTCTACTTACAACGAAATACTTATTTATTTTATTTTATTTTGTTTATAATTACTTATTAATTTTATTTTATCATAATTATTTTTGCTATTATAGTTTCTAACAAAAAAAGTTCTTTATGAAAATTCTTTTTGCTTTTAATGATTTTGAACAAAAAATACTTTGACAATTTTAGTTGCATGAATTTTATATAATTTTAGTTTCAATAATATTAGAAGTTGCCTATAATGTTTTGAACAGAAAATACTTTGATAACTTTAGTTTCACAAATTTTATTTATGTTATTAAAGTTTTTTTTGTTTCTACTTATCTATTTTATTAAAGTTTATCTTATTTTGTTTCAAATTACTTATTTATTTTATTTTATTTTGTTTCTGACTTCATTTGTTATTTCTCATGCATTTACTGATTATTTTGAGCTATAAGACCATGAAATTGAAAAGCATTTGAAATGAACTCTGAAAAGGTTCCAAGTTGGCATGGTATCATCATTTCACCCACATAGCATGTGCAAGAAAGTAGAGAGGCTTACGACAAAAACAGGATGCAGTTCGTGTACAAAACAGACAATCTCCTTCGAAGTATGAGGGTTTCATACGGAAACTCGTCTGTTACAAAGGGATTACAATTTTTTTGAACTTATTTGAAACCCCTTTTTTTTCTGTGTTCAAAATGCACCATTCAAAGCCACATCATCAATTTACAAACCTTTCTGACTTCATTTGTTAATTACTCTTTGTAGTTGACTTGAGACATTACTTTTGGGATGATCCTCACCGTTATAAGGAAGGAGTAGATGGTGTTATTAGACGTTGTGTACCTGAACATGAACAGGGACAGATCCTACAGAAGCGTCACTCCGAGGAGTACGGAGGACAACATGCGGGAGATAGAACTGCACACAAGGTATTGCAATCAGGTTTCTATTGCCCCACTCTCTTCAAGGATGCTCGTAAGTTTGTCTTGTCTTGTGACGAATGTCAAATAATAGGTAATATCGGTAAACATCAGGAAATCACTATGAACTATTCACTTCTCATTGAACCATTTGATGTCTGGGGCTTTGATTATATGGGACCTTTTCCAAAATCCAACGGGTATACTCACATCTTAGTTGCTGTTGATTACGTCACTAAGTGGGTAGAAGTTATCCCCACTAGTAGTGTTGATCACAACACCTCTATCAGGATGCTTAAAGAAGTTATTTTCCCTAGATTTGGAGTCCCTAGCTATCTAATGACCGACGGTGGTTCACATTTCATTCATGGTGCTTTCTGCAAAATGCTTGCTAAGTACGATGTCAACCATAGAATTGTGTCCCCCTATCACCCTCAGTCTAGTGGTCATGTAGAGCTAAGCAATAGAGAGATTAAACTGATTTTGCAAAAGACTGTCAACAGGTCTAGAAAGAATTGGTCTAAGAAGCTCGATGATGCACTATGGGCTTATAGAACTGCCTATAAGAATCCCATGGGCATGTCTCCGTACAAAATGGTGTACGATAAAGCATGTCATTTACCTCTTGAGCTAGAGCATAAAGCTTATTGGGCAATCAAAGAACTCAACTTTGATTTCAAACTTGCTGGTGAGAAGAGGTTATTTGACATTAGCTCGATTGATGAATGGAGACCTCACGCATATGAAAATGCCAAGTTGTTCAAAGAAAAGGTTAAGAGGTGGCATGATAAGAGGATACAAAAGCGCGAGTTTAATGTAGGTGATTATGTCTTGCTATATAATTCTCGTTTAAGATATTTTGCAGGAAAGCTTGTCTCTCAATGGGAAGGTCCCTATATTGTTGAGGAAGTATATTGTTCCGGTACTATCAAGATCAACAACACGGAAGGTAATTGTCCGAGAGTGGTAAATGGGCAGAGAATCAAGCATTATATCTCACGTACTCCCATAAATGTTGAAAGCAATATCATCAATACCATAACTCCGGAAGAATACCTAAGGGATATTTATCACCCTGTTTTAGACTCCGAAAATGAAGAGGTATGTGATTCAGTAAGAAAACATACTCCAATACTTTTCCAGTAGGAATTTTTCTCCGGTTTGGAATTTTTGAAAAAATATAAAAATTGGAAGTAGTCCGGAAAGCGCGCTAGGAGGCGACAAGCCTGCCAAGCGCGGACCCACCCCCGGTCGCGCCTGGGGGGCTTGTGGCCACCTCGTGTGCCTCTCGGACTCCGTTTTCGTGCGGAGTAGTCCTTCTGGTCTAGAAAAAATCAATATATATTCTCCCGTAAGGTCTGACCCTCGTATCACGCAGATTTCCTCTGTTTTCGTTTCGAGCTTGTCTTCTGCCACAGATTTAGAGCAAGATGTCGTCCCAGGAATCTGTGGGGAGAACAATCTCCCTCAAGTCTATGGAGAAGTAAATGCTGATTTGAAAAGAATGGAGGCCAAGGAAGGGCTACCTAAAGAAACCAAGGGCAAAACTAAGGAGAAGAATCAGGCGTGAGATGAAGCACAATCTGCGTTCAACAAGGAACAAGTTGAAGAAGTGGATTTCCTCCAACCCTACCTCCACCTATTGTTTCCATCCTTGATTGAACTCTTGAGGTTTTGTGAAACAACTCGTGCTCGCAATACTTATCTCACTCATGAAGTTGTTTTGCTGGAGAAACATATCACAAATCTCCAAGGTATAAATCAAGGATTAATGGCCCTCTAGGAATCAAAGATTGCAACAACTCCACCACCATCACCTCCAAAGGAAAACAACTAACCATGGGTATGGCCAATCCCCTTGGCTTGTGCCAAGCTTGGGGGAGTTGCCCCGGTATCGTATCACCATCACATCTTTTTTCCTTTACATTTGTTTTAGTTTGTTCCTTTTCAGTTTTCTTTTTCTCTAGTAGATTAAAAGTCTTAGTGTTTTAGCCTTGAGTTTTGCTTTGTGTCACCCCCGATGTATTCGAGCTAGTGATCCATATAATATAGAGTGTCTTAGTTGAGGGCTTTGCCTCTTGCCATGATCAAAATAGTGAGAAAAGAACAAAAGCATGAAAGATCATGTAATGATCTTATGGGAAGTGATGGCTTCACATATAAAAAGAATGTTTATTGAAACTTGCTGAGGGTAGACAAACGTAGACCTTGGTCATTGCTGCAATTAATAGGAAGTGATAAAGAAGGAGAGGTTCACATATAAATATATCATCTTTGACACCATCTTTGATTGTGAACACTCACTAAACTATTGCATGCTTAAAAGTAGATGTTTGACAAGGAAGACAACATAATGAATTGTGTTTGCTTGGTTCCGAACAATGTTATATGATTAGAGATGCCTTAGCATGTGACGATTGCTTCCACCTCATATTAGCCAAAACTCCCGCACCAAGTAGAGATACTACTTGTGCATCCACAAACCTTCAACCGAGTTTTGCCATGAGAGTCCAACATACCTACCTATGGATTGAATAAACTTCAAGTAAGTTGTCATCGGTGCAAGCAATAAAAATTGCTCCCCTAATATGTATGATCTATTAGTGTGTGGAAAATAAGCTTTGTACGAACCTGTGATGAGGAAGACATAAAAGCGACATACTGCATAATAAAGTTCTTTATCACAGGAGGCAATATAAAGTGATGTTCCTCCTCACTAAGAGGACACGCATCCCAACCTCAAACGCGCATGAAAACCTCTTCTTCCCTCTGCGAAGGGCCTATCTTGTACCTTTACTTTTTGCCTTTGAAAGAGTCATGGTGGTCTTCACCAATTCCCTATTTCGCCTTATCTTGGCTAACGGCATATGCTTGGGAAAGATCTATTTTTGTATGTCAACTTGGAGGTAAGTATTCATGAATTATTATTGTTGACATTACCCTTGAGGTAAGCAGTTGAGAGGCAAAACTATAAGCCCCTATCTTTCTCTGTGTTCAGCTGAAACTTTGATCTCATGAGTACCACGTGAGTTGTAGCAATTGTAGAGAATGAAAAGATGATTGAGTATGTGGATTTGCTTTACAAGCTCTTATTTGACTCTGTCCGATGTTGTGATAAATTGCAATTTCTTCAATTACTAAAGGCTATCGGTTGCTAATTCTCGGTAAGGTTCTTGGTCCATACTTTACTTTGTGAAGGAATTGTCACTTTAGCATGAGAAATTATATGTTGGTATTGTTGTTTTGATCATGATCTTGATGCATGTATGTTCGTATCTTGTTTTGTCGACACCTCTCTCCCAAAACATGTGGGCATATTTATTGAGCTCGGCTTTCGCTTGAGGACAAGCGAGGTCTAAGCTTGGGGGAGTTGATCCGTCCATTTTGCATCATGCTTTCATGTTGATATTTATTGCTTTCTGGGCTGTTATTTCACTTCAGCGTACAATACTTATGCCTTTTCTCTCTTATTTTGCAAGGTTACATGAAGAGGGAGAATGCCGGCAGCTCGAATTCTGGCCTGAAAAAGGAGCAAGTTTGAGGCGCCTATTCTGCGCAACTCCAAAAGCCGTGAAAATAAACGTGGATTTTTTGGGAATATATAAAAAATATTGGAGCGAAGAAGTGCCAGAGGAGCGCAACCAGGGGGCCACAAGCCTGGTAGGCGCGGCCACCCCCTGGCTGCGCCTAGGGGGCTTGTGGGCTCCCTGCTGGCCCACTGGCCCCCTCTTGTGCTATATGAAGGGTTTCGTTCCGAAAAAAATCAGGAGGAGGCTTTTTCGAGGATTCGCCGCCACCACGAGGCGGAACTTGAGCAGAACCAATCTAGAGCTCCGGGAGGACGATCCTGCCAGGGAAACTTCCCTCCCGGAGGGGGAAATCATTGTCATCGTCATCACCAACACTCCTCTCATCGGAGGGGACTCATCACCATCAACATCTTCATCAGCACCATCTCATCTCCAAACCCAAGTTCAACTCTTGTAACCAATCTCCGTCTCGCGACTCCGATTGGTACTTGTAAGGTTGCTAGTAGTGTTAATTACTCTTTGTAGTTGATGCTCTTTGTAGTTACTGCTTATTTTGAGCTATAAGACCATGAAATTGAAAAGCATTTGAAATGAACTCTGAAAAGGTTCCAAGTTGGCATGGTATCATCATTTCACCCACATACCATGCGCAAGAAAGTAGACAGGCTAACGGCAAAAACTCGATGCACTTCGTGTACAAAACGGACAATCTCCTTCGAAGTATCAGGGTTTCATACGGAAACTCGCCTGTTACAAAGGGATTTCAATTTTTTTGAACTTATTTGAACCCCCCTTGTTTTTCTGTTTTCAAAATGCACCATTCAAAGCCACATCATAAATTTACAACCCTTTCTGACTTCATTCGTTATTTTTCATGCATTTACTGATTATTTTCAGCTATAAGACCATGAAATTGAAAAACATTTGAAATGAACTCTGAAAAGGTTCCAAGTTGGCATGGTATCATCATTTCACCCACATAGCATGTGCAAGAAAGTAGAGAGGCTTACGGCAAAAACTGTATTTACTTCGTCTACAAAACGGACAATCTCCTTCGAAGTATCACGGTTTCATACACAAACTCGTCTGTTACAAAGGGATTTCAATTTTTTGAACTTATTTGAACCCCCTTGTTTTCCTGTTTTCAAAATGTACCATTCAAAGCCACATCATCAATTTCAAACCCTTTCTGACTTCATTTTTTATTTTTCATGCATTTACTGCTTATTTTGAGCTATAAGACCACGAAACTGAAAAGCATTTGAAATGAACTCCGAAAAGATTCCAAGTTGGCATGGTATCATCATTTCTCCCACATAGCATCTGCAAGAAAGTAGAGAGGCTTACGGAAAAAACTGGGTGCACTTCGTGTACAAAACGGACAATCTCCTTCGAAGTATCAGGGTTTCATACGGAAACTCGTCTGTTACAAAGGGATTTCAATTTTTTTGAACTTATTTGAACCCCCTTGTTTTTCTGTGTTCAAAATGCAACATTCAAAGCCGCATCATCAATTTACAACCCTTTCAGACTTCATTTGTTATTTTTCATGCATTTACTGATTATATTCAGCTATAAGACCATGAAATTGAAAAGCATTTGAAATGAACTCTAAAAAGGTTCCAAGTTGGCATGGTATCATCATTTCACCCACATAGCATGTGCAAGAAAGTAGAGAGGCTTACGGCAAAAACTGGATGCACTTCGTGTACAAAATGGAAAATCTCCTTCGAAGTATCAAGGTTTCATACGGAAACTCATCTATTACAAAGGGATTTCAATTTTTTGAACTTATTTGAGCCCCCTTGTTTTTCTATGTTCAAAATGCACCATTCAAAGCCACATCATGAATTTACAAACCTTTCTGACTTCATTTGTTATTTTTCATGCATTTACTGATTATTTTCAGCTATAAGACCATGAAATTGAAAAGCATTTGAAATGAACTCTAAAAAGGTTCCAAGTTGGCATGGTATCATCATTTCACCCACATAGCATGTGCAAGAAAGTAGAGAGGCTTATGGCAAAAACTGGATGCACTTCGTGTACAAAATGGACAATCTCCTTCGAAGTATCAAGGTTTCATACGGAAACTCGTCTGTTACGAAGGGATTCCAATTTTTTTGAACTTATTTGAGCCCCCTTGTTTTCCTGTGTTCAAAATGCACCATTCAAAGCCACATCATCAATTTACAAACCTTTCTGACTTCATTTGTTATCTTTCATGCATTTACTCACTATTTTCACCTATAAGACCATGAAGTCGAAAAGCATTTGAAATGAACTCCGAAAAGGTTCCAAGTTGCCATGGTATCATCATTTCACCCACATAGCATGTGCATGAAAGTAGAGAGGCTTACGGCAAAAAATGGATGCACTTCGTGTACAAAACGGACAATCTCCTTCGAAGTATCACGGTTTCATACGGAAACTCGTCTTTTACAAAGGGATTTCAATATTTTTGAACTTATTTGAACCCCCTTGTTTTTCTGTGTTCAAAATCTACCATTCAAAGCCACATCATCAATTTACAACCCTTTTCTGACTTCATTTGTTATTTTTCATGCATTTAGTGATTATTTTCAGCTATAAGACCATGAAATTGAAAAGCATTTGAAATGAACTCTTAAAAGGTTCCAAGTTGGCATGGTATCATCATTTCACCCACATAGCATGTGCAAGAAAGTAGAGAGGCTTACGGCAATAACTGGATGCACTTCGTGTACAAAACGGACAATCTCCTTCGAAGTATTAGGGTTTCATACAGAAACTCGTCTATTACAAAGGGATTCCAATTTTTTTAACTTATTTGAACCCCCTTATTTTTCTCTATTCAAACTGCACCATTCAAAGCCACATCATCAATTTACAACCCTTTCTGACTTCATTTGTTATTTTTCATGCATTTACTGATTATTTTGAGCTATAAGACCATGAAATTGAAAAGCATTTGAAATGAACTCTGAAAAGGTTCCAAGTTGGCATGATATCATCATTTCACCCACATAGCATGTGCAAGAAAGTAGAGAGGCTTACGGCAAAAATTGGATGCACTTCTTGTACAAAATAGACAATCTCCTTCGAAGTATCAAGGTTTCATACGGAAACTCGTCTGTTACAAAGTGATTTCAATTTTTTTGAACTTATTGGAACCCCCTTGTTTTTCTGTGTTCAAAATGCACCATTCAAAGCCGCATCATCAATTTACAACCCTTTCTGACTTCATTTGTTATTTTTCATGCATTTACTGATTATCTTCAGCTATAAGACCATGAAATTGAAAAGCATTTTAAATGAACTCTGAAATGGTTCCAAGTTGGCATGGTATCATCATTTCACCCACATAGCATGTGCAAGAAAGTAGAGAGGCTTACGACAAAAACTGGATGCACTTCGTGTACAAAACGGACAATCTCTTTCGAAGTATATATCAGGGTTTCATACGGAAACTCGTCTGTTACAAAGGGATTTCAATTTTTTTGAACTTATTTGAACCCCCTTGTTTTTCTGTGTTCAAAATGCACCATTCAAAGCTGTAAGACCATGAAGTTGAAAAGCATTTGAAATGAACTCTGAAACCAAAGTACATACATAGTTCTCCAGAGCATTAAAACCAAAGTACATACATAGTTCTCATTGAACAACATATAGCTCTCGGGAGCATCTAATTAAACCATACACTGAAATTATGTAAAACATTTCAGTGCAAAAACAAATGCGATCATAATCGCAACCAAGGTAACAACTGATCCAACTGCATAATGATACCAAGCCTCGGTATGAATGGCATATTTTCTAATCTTTTTAATCTTCAACCGCATTGCATCCATCTTGATCTTGTGATCATCGACGACATCCGCAAGATGCAAATCCAATATCATCTTCTCCTCCTCATTTTTTATTATTTTTTCCTTCATGTAAGTGTTTTCTTCTTCAACTAAATTTAACCTCTCGACAATAGGGTCGGTTGGAATTTCCGGTTCAACAACCTCCTAGATAAATAAAATCTATGTCACATTGGTCGGCATAATTGTCATAAACAATAAATGAACCAAATAGTTATGAAAAGATAATATATACCACATCTGAATCATAGACAGGACGAGGGACGATGGGGGCGGATACCAAAACCATCGCACTATATAATAACAAGGAATAATAAAAGTAAGAAAATTAGACAAGTATCTATCTGAATTCCGAATTTTTTTCTTTCAGAAAGAAGATAAGAACAAGAGGCTCACCATGGTGGTGTCGGCGACGAGATCGGCGCGGGCGATCGACGGCGGTGAAGACGGGGCGGGGACGGGGCGTGATGGACCGCTAAATCTAGACAAATCTCGTAGAAAATGGAGCTCGGAGGTCGAGTTTCGAGAGGAGAAAGCTTAACTAGTGTGGCTCGGGCATTTCATCGAACACCTCATGTGCATAGGAGGTGAACTAGAGCACCCAAATGCCCTCCCCTTGCCGGCTTGATAAAAACAGAGCATTGTGGAGTGCTCTGCCGCGGCGGTGGGTAGATGTAGGCAAGTTATTTGTCAAGGTTCAGGCCACGAACCGGGACCAATGGTTGTGGGCCAGCAGCGAGGACCATTGGTCCCGGTTCATGGCTCGAACCGAGACAAATGGTTCCACACGAACCGGGACCAATGCCCACGAGGCCCCAGACGGCCCACTGGGCTCACGAACCGGGTCTAATACCCCCCATTGGTCCCGGTTCTTGATGAACCGGGACTAATGGGCTGGCCAGGGCCGAAACGATAGCCCTGTTTTCTACTAGTGCGGGTTTATTCACAACTATCATTTCCACTTTTGCTTTTACTTTCCTTTGTTTCTTTTTTGCTTTCAGTTCTCACTTGGCAAACAATCTATAAGGGATTGACAACCCCTTCATAGCGTTGGGTGCAAGCTCTTTGTGTTTGTGCACGTACTTGTGACAATCCTTCACTGGATCGATACCTTGGTTCTCAAAACTGAGGGAAATACTTACCGCCGTTGTGCTACATCACCCTTTCCGCTTCGAGGGAACACCAACGCAAGGCTCCAAGGCCACGGGGGAATCCTTTGCATATTTGCCAAGGAAGTCCCTAAAGGCATAGCCGTAGTAGAAGGATTCCTGGTGCCGTTGCTGAGGAGTATCAAGACAAGAATAGTCTCCCGTCAACACGCTTGTTTCTGGCGCCGTTGGAAGGTCTTTTCTTGTAGTAGCAGAAGTATTTCTGGCGCCGTTGCCGGGGAAGGAGAGATCTATTCAAGTAGGTGTCACAAACTCATCTCTTGCATTTACCTTTTTTGCCTGTTGCCTCTCGTTTTCCTTTCCCCCACTTCACATTTGTCGTTTTCTTTTGCCTTTCTCCTTTTGCATTTTCATCGTTTTTCTTTGCCGTTTCCTTTTGCCCTTTTGCCGTTTTCCTTTCCCAGTTTTCTTACTTGCTTGTGTTCTTGTTGGTTTGATGAAGTCGTCATGGCTGAAAACACCAAACTTTGCGACTTCTCGAGTACCAATAATAATGATTTTATTAGTACTCCGATCGCTCCCGCCACTAGTGCAGAATCGTATGAAGTCAACGCAGCTTTGCTGAATCTTGGTATGAAAGAGCAATTCTCTAGCCTTCCTAGTGAAGATGCCGCATCCCATCTCAATACCTTCATTGAGATTTGCGATATGCAAAAGAAAAGAGATGTGGATAATGACGTGATTAAGTTGAAGCTTTTTCCTTTCTCGCTGCGACATCGCGCAAAAACTTGGTTTTCTTCTTTGCCTAAAAATAGTATCGATTCTTGGGATAAGTGCAAAGATGCTTACATATCCAAGTATTTTCCGCCAGCTAAGATTATCTCCCTACGTAACGATATCATGAATTTCAAGCAACTTGATCATGAACACGTTGCACAATCTTGGGAGAGGATGAAGTTAATGATTAGAAATTGTACCGCTCATAGCTTGAGTTTGTGGATGATTATACAAATCTTTTATGCTGGCTTGAATTTTGCTTCTCGCAACATCTTGGACTCCGCCTCATGTGGAACGTTCATGGACATCATGTTAGGAGACGCTACAAAACTCCTAGACAATATCATGACCAACTACTCTCAGTGGCACACCGAAAGGTCACCTGCTAGCAAAAGGTACACGCTATATAAGAAATTAACTCGCTTAGTCCTAAGATGGGCGAGTTGATGAATTTGGTTGCTAGTAGAAATGCTCCTTTAGATCCTAATGACATGCCACTATCTTCCTTGATTGAGAGTAGAAACACTAGTTTGGACGTTAATTTTATTGGTAGGAACAATTTTGGCAACAACAATGCTTTCAGAGGAAACTATGTTCCTAGGCCTTTTCCTAGTAACTCCTCTAACAATTATGGTAATTCCTACAACAACACTTATGGAAATCACAACAAATTACCCTCTAATTTAGAGAGTAATATCAAAGAGTTCATCAACTCTCAAAAGATTTTCAATGCGTCCATAGAGGAAGAACTACTCAAAATAGACGATTTGGCTAAGAGCGTTGATAGGATGTCTTGTGATATTGATGCTTTGAAAGTTAGATGTGCTCCTCCCAAGGTCAACTTGGATGAAACTTTAAAATCTATGCGTGTCTCCATGAATGAGAGCAAAGTAATAACCGCCCAAATTCGCGCTAGGCATGAATGGTTTAAAAGGGTGCGTTCTAGTGATGCAAATCACGAAGATCTTAAAGTGCTTGGTGTGACTCCTATTGAATCTTTGTTTTCGCGTGTCAAACCTATTGATGAAGGGGCTGGATATGAATCCACTTTGGTTTAAAAAGGCCCCAATGATTCGGAGCCCACCTATCTTGATGATAAAGCCGTGGAGAGTGGAGTAGAAGAAATCATAATATTGGGTAGTAATGAAACTCCCACTTTGGATTTCAAGGAATTCAATTATTATAGTTGCTCCTTGTTTGAATGCATTTCTTTGATGCAATCCATTGCAAACTCTCCACATGCTTATAGCCAAAGCAAAGCCTTTACCGCACATATCGTAGATGCTATGATGAAATCTCTTGAAGAGAAGCTCGAATTAGAAGAATCTATACCTAGAAAACTTCATGATGAGTGGGAACCTACTATCAAAATCAAGATAAAAAACTATGAATGCAATGCTTTGTGTGATTTGGGTGCTAGTGTTTCCGCGATTCCAAAGTCTTTATGTGATATTCTTGGTTTTCATGAGATTGAAGAGTGTTCTCTTAATTTGCATCTTGCGGATTCTACTGTCAAGAAACCCATGGGAAGGATCGATGATGTTCTTATTGTTGCAAATAAGAACTATGTACCCATGGATTTCATTGTACTTGACATAGATTGCAATCCTTCATGTCCCATTATTCTTGGTAGACCTTTCCTAAGGACTATTGGTGGTATCATCGATATGAAGGAAGGGAATATTAGATTTCAATTTCCTCTAAAGAAGGGCATGGAGCATTTTCCTAGAAAGAAAATAAGCTTGCCTTATGAATCTATGATGAGGGCCACTTATGGTTTGAGAACCAAAGATGACTATACGTGATTCCATCACCTTTTGCCTAGCTAAGGGCGTTAAACAATAGCGCTTGTTGGGAGGCAACCCAACGAATCTATCCTTTTTCTTTCTGTTTTGTGTTTTCCACACTTTCATAATTCTGTTATGATTATGTTTTTTGTGTTTCTTTTTGCGTTTGTGCGAAGCAAAACCGTTATGATTAGTCTTGGGGATGATCGTTTGGTCATGCTGGAAAAGACAGAAACTTTCGGCTCATGAAAAGAATTTTTCATATTTCTTCTGTAAGAGCTTTTGAGTTGATTCTTTTTGCTGCGGATTTCTACGCAAATTCTTCATAATTTCGTAATGTTTCAGAATTTTTGAAGTAGCAGAAGTATACGAAGTATACAGATTTCTACAGACTGGTCTGCTGTTAATAGATTCTGTTTTTGTTGTGTTGGTTGCTTATTTTGATGAAACTATGGACAGTATCGGGGGGTATTAGCCATGGAAGATTGAAAATACAGTAACCCAACATCAACATAAGTAGAATTTAAGTTTTCTACAGTACCTAAGGAAGTGGTGGTTTGCTTTCTTATACTAAACTTATCACGAGTTTCTGTTTAAAGTTTCTTGTTGTGAAGTTTTCAAGTTTTCGGCGAAGTTCTTATGGACAAAAAGATAAAGAGTGGCAAGAGCTCAAGCTTGGGGATGCCCAAGGCACCCCAATATGATTCAAGGATGTCGTAAAAGCCTAAGCTTGGGGATTCCCCGGGAAGGCATCCCCTCTTTCGTCTTCAATCCATCGGTAACGTTACTTGGGGCTATATTTTTCTTCACCACATGTTATGTGTTTTGCTTGGAGCGTCTTGTATCGTAGGAGTTTTTTATTTTTTGTGTCACAATCATCCTTGTTGCACACCTAGAGAGAGAGACATGCACTCACCGTGATTTTGTCGAGCTTCACTTATATCCTTTGGTAGACAATTCAGCTCACATGTGCTTCACTTTTATCTTCTGAGCTAGTTGATTTTGCTCTATGTGCTTCACTTATATCTTTTAGAGCACGATGGTGCGTGGCTTGGTAGTTGATATATGCTATGAAAGTACTCTCAAAAGAGTTAGTTATCCAAAGGGATATGAAAACTTCAATCTCCATGGGCATTGAATAGTTAGAGAAGTTTGATTCATCTCAATTAGTTTTGAGTTGTGGTTCTAGTAATATTGAAGTTATGCTAGTAAGGTGTTTTGGATCTAGAAATACTTGTGTTGAAGTTAGTGATTCCCGTAGCATGCACGTATGGTGAACCTCTATGTGATGAAGTCTGAGCATGAATAGTCTATTGATTGTCATCCTTTGTGTGGCGGTCGGGATCGCGCGATGGTTTATACCTACCAACCCTTCCCCTAGGAGTATGCGTTGAATGCTTTGTTTGGATTACTACTAAAGCTTTTTCAACAAGTATATGAGTTCTTCATGACTAATGTTGAGTCCATGGTTTATATGCACTTTCACCTTCCACCATCACTATCTTCTTAGTGTCGTGCAACTTTCGCCGGTGCACAAAACCCACCATTAGCCTCCCTCTAAACAGCTACCATACCAACCTACTATGGGTCTATGGCTTTTTCAAAGTCATTCCGAGATATATTGCCATGCAACTACCACCATGACATGTGCCACCGCTTCTACATTTCCATTGCATGATCATAAGATAGCTAGCATGATGTTTCCATTAATGTCTATACCATGCTAGATCATTGTCACGGTACACTACCGAAGGCATTCCATGTAGAGTCATCATTGTTCTAAGTTTTGAGTTGTAAGTGTAATGATCATCATTGATGGAGCATTGTCCCATGTGAGGAAATAAAAGAGGCGAGCGAAACCCATATACAAAAAGAGGCCAAAGATGCCCACCAATATATATATATATATATATATATATATATATATATATATATATATATATAAGAGGCCAAAGAGCCCACCAAAAAAATAAGAGAAAAAGAGAGAAGGGACAATGCTGCTATCCTTCCACACTTGTGCTTATTAAGCACCATGATCTTCATGATTGAGAGTCTCTCATTTTGTCACCACCATATAGCTAGTGGGAAATTTTCATTATATAACTTGGCTTGTATATTCCAATGACAGGCTTTCTCAAAATTGCCTTAGGTCTTCGTGAGCAAGCAAGTTGGATGCACACCCACTAGTTTTCTTTAAGAGCTTTCAGATACTCTTAGCTCTAGTGCATCACTTGTATGGCAATACCTACTCATTCACATTGATATCTATTGATGAGCATCTCCATAGCTCATTGATATACCTAGTTAATGTGACCATCTTCTACTTGTTTGCCTTGCAACCTCCACCACACTCTATTCCACTTATAGTGCTAAAACCATGGCTCACGCTCATGTATTGCGTGAGAGTTGAAAAGGTTTGAGAAACAAAGGTGTGAAACAATTACTTGGCCAATATCGGGGTTATGCATGATTTATATACATTGTGCAAGGATGATAGAGCATAGCTAGACTATATGATTTTGTAGGGATAACTTTCTTTTGGCCTTATTATTTTGAAAGTTCATGATTACCTTGCTAGTTTGCTTGAAGTATTATTGTCTCCACATCAATAGCAAACTATTGTTTTGAATCTAATGGATCTGAACATTCACGTCACATAAGAGGAGTTACAAGGAGATCTATGCTAGGTAGCATGAAAGCATCAAAAATTCATTCTTTATCACTTCCCTACTCGAGGACGAGCAGGAGTTAAGCTTGGGGATGCTTGATACGTCTCAAACGTATCTATAATTTTTGATGGTTTCATGCTCTTATCTTGTCAACTTTGGATGTTTTATGTACCTTTTATATCTTTTTTGGGACTAACTTATTAATTCAGTGCCATGTGCCAGTTCCTGTTTTTTTTGGCTTTTTGACTCTTTTCAGATGTGATTTTGGAACGGAGTCCAAATGGAATAAAATCCCAGAACGGAAGAAGATCAGGGGACTTGAGGGCCAAGGCATGAGAGCCATAGGGGGCCCACAAGCCCTGTAGCTGCCACCAGGGGGGCGGCTACCAGGCTTGTGGCTTCCCTCGCGCCCCCTCCCTACCTCTTTGGCCTATATATTCCCTAAAATCCAGAAAAAAAATCAGGGCATCCACGAAAACACTTTTCTGCCGCCGCAAGCTTCCGTTTCCGCGATATCTCATCTGGAGACCCTTCCCGGTGCCCTGCCAGAGGGGACTTTGGAGTTGGAGGACTTCTACATCAATATCATCGCCTCTCCAATGACTCGTGAGTAGTTCACTTCAGACCTACGGGTCCGTAGTTAGTAGCTAGATGGCTTCTTCTCTCTCTTGGATCTTCAATACAAAGTTCTCCATGATCTTCATGGAGATCTATCCGATGTAATCCTCTTTGGCGCTGTGTTTTGTCGAGATCCGATGAATTGTGGATTTGTGATCAGATTATCTATGAATTATATTTGTGTCTTTGTTGATTTCTTATATGCATGATTTCATATCCTAGTAAGTCTCTCCGAGTCTTGGGTTTTGTTTGGCCAACTAGATCTATGATTCTTGCAATGGGAGAAGTGCTTGGTTTTGGGTTCATACCGTGTGGTGACCTCTCCCAGTGACACAAGGGGCAGCAAGGCGCGCATCATGTTGTTACCATCAAGGGTAACAAGATGGGCTTTTATCATAGATATGAGATTGTCCATCTACATCATGTCATCTTGCTTAAGGCGTTACTCTGTTCTTTTGGACTTAATACACTCGATGCATGCTGGATAGCGGTCGACGTGTGAAGTAATAGTAGTAGATGCAGAAAGTATCGGTCTACTTGTTTTGGACGTGATGCCTATAGATATAATCATTGCCTTGATAACGTCACGACTTTGCGCGGTTCTATCAATTGCTCGACAGTAATTTGTTCACCCACCGTCTACTTGCTTTCATGAGAGAAGCCACTAGTGAACAATACGGCCCCGGGGTCTATTCACAACTATCGTTTCCACTTTCGCTTTTACTTTTCTTTGTTTCTTTTTGCTTTCAGTTTTCACTTGGCAAACAATATATAAGGGATTGACAACCCCTTCATAGCGTTGGGTGCAAGCTCTTTGTGTTTGTGCAGGTACTTGTGACAATCCTTCACTGGATCGATACCATGGTTCTCAAAACTGAGGGAAATACTTACCGCCGCTGTGCTACATCACCCTTTCCGCTTCGAGGGAACACCAACGCAAGGCTCCAAGGCCACGGGGTAATCCTTTGCATATTTGCCAAGGAAGTCCCTAAAGGCGTAGCCGTAGCAGAAGGATTCCTGGTGCCGTTGCTGAGGAGTATCAAGACAAGAATAGTCTCTAGTCAACACGCTTGTTTCTCGCGCCCTTGGAAGGTCTTTTGTTGCAGTAGTAGAGATCGATCATGTAATCGAGTTAGTTTTGACGGGGATTGATCCCTAGTATCCACTATGTTCTCAGATTGATGTTGCTACTACTTTGCCATGGTTAATGCTTGTCACTAGGGCCCGAGTGCCATGATTTCAGATCTGAACCTATTATGTTCTCGTCAATATATGTGTGTTCTTGATCCTATCTTGCAAGTTGTAGTCACCTACTATGTATTATGACCCGGCAACCCCGGAGTGACAATAGCCGGAACCACTCCCGGAGATGACCATAGTATGAGGAGTTCATGTATTCACTAAGTGTTAATGCATTGGTCCGGTTCTCTATTAAAAGGAGAACCTTAATATCACGTAGTTTCCATTAGGACTCCGCTGCCACGGGATGGATGGACAATAGATGTGATGCAAGTTCTTTTCCCTAAGCACGTATGACTACATACGGAATACATGCCTACGTTACATTGACGAACTGGAGCTAGTTACATATCTCTTCGTGTTATAACTGTTGCATGATGAATATCATCCGGCATAATTATCCATCACCGATCCAATGCCTACGAGTTTTTCCTACTGGTCCTGGCCACGTTACTTTGCTGCTACTGCTGTCACTGTTGCTACTGTTACTGTTGCTACTGTTGCTATCACACCACTTTGCTACTGATACTTTGCTGCAGATACTAAGTCTTTCAGGTGTGGTTGAATTGACAACTCAAGTTCTAATACTCGAGAATATCCTTTGGCTTCCCCTTGTGTAGAATCAACAAATTTGGGTTGAATATTCTACCCTCGAAAACTGTTGCGATTCCCTATACTTGTGGGTTATCAGGTATCCCCCCGATAGGCTAGAGCTCTTCCCCGACAATCTCTTTTCCGGCAAGATCCTTGCGAGAATTTCCTGGCAGGTCTGCTGGGAAGTAATTGCGGGAGTCCAACTTCCTTCTCTTTTCTTCCCGAGTTGATGTCATAACGGAGGGTTGGGTGAGCCGTAGCATGAAAGTCCCTGGTTCCACAGGTAACTTAAGGGCCGCACGCTTCCACAGGTCATCGACGATAGTGTTTTCGTCATGGGGGATGTGGTCTACTTGTAGACCGTTGAAGCGCTCTTCCAGCTTCCTCACTTCTTCGACGTATGCCTCCATCACCGGGCTCTGGTAGTCCTTGTTGACTTGTCGGACGACCAGCTGCGAGTCGCCTCTGATGACGAACTTTCTGATTCCGAGGTCTGCCGCGATCCTGAGACCGGCGAGGAGCCCCTCATATTCGGCAGTATTGTTGGTCAACTGCTCCCGGGGGAAGTACATCTGCACCATGTACTTCAGGTGTTCTCCTATGGGGGCGATAAGCAGCATGCCGGCCCGTGCCCCTTGGAGCGAGAACTCGCCGTCAAAGTACATGGTCCACTCTTGGCTTCTTCCTTGCCTTGGAGGGCTGATTCTTGAATCTCGTCATCGGGTGTTGGAGTCCACTCAGCAATAAACTCCGCCAGCGCTTTTCTCTGGATGGTTGAGGTGCTCTCGAACTTTATGTCGAAATCAGGGTTCTGCAGAACCCTCTGTAGCGGGAAACGGGTGATGACGGTGACCTCATGTGCTTGGAAGTTATGGCGCAGCTTCCTCGAGGCCATGAGGAGGCCGAAGAGAAATTTTTGCACCCCTGAGTATCTTGACCGTGCTCCCTGTAGGAGGGAGCTGACGAAATAGACGGGGCGCTGCACCACTTTCTTCGTCCGCGTCGGCTCATCGGATGGCGACGGTCTGGCATCGCCGGTCCCTTCCTCTGTTGGGGGTATTGGTTCGCGGGCCAGCCGTGCTTCGCCTGATGTTGCAGCTTCTGCTGATGTAGCTTCAGCCTCTTCCCTCTACGCCACCAAAGCGGCGCTAAACACTTGGTTGGTCGCGGTCAGGTGCAGGACCAGCGACTCCTACGGCCTAGGCGCGACGAGGATCGGCGAAGTGGAAAGATAGTTCTTCAGGTCTTGCAACGCTGCTTCTGCCTCCGGGGTCCACTGCATGGGCCCTGCCTTTTTCAAGATTTTGAAAACGGGCAAGGTACGCTCAGTGGACTTCGAGATGAATCTGCTCAAAGTGGCGACACAAGCAGCTAGGCGCCGTACATCCTTGACGTGCTTCAGTGCCTCGATATGTTCGATGGCCTTGATCTTGTCGGGATTAGTTTCAGTTCCCCGCTGGGACATGAAGAACCCGAGAAGCTTGCCGGATGGGACACCGAAGACACACTTTTCAGGGTTGAGCTTGAGGTTGATCTTGCATAGGTTGGCGAACGTCTCCTCCAAATCTTGTATGAGCGTCGCCTTGTCCTTGGTTTTGACCACTATGTCATCCACATAAGCTTCCAAGTTTCTATGGAGCTGGGTCTCAAAACCAATCTGGATCACCCTCGCGAATGTGGACCCGGCATTCTTCAACCCAAAAGGCATACGCATGAAGCAGTATGTGCCGCATGGGGTAATGAACGCGGTCTTCTCTTCATCTTCCTCGGCCATGAAAATCTTGTGATATCCCGAGTAGGCGTCGAGGAAAGACAACAGATCACAGCCAGCAGTGGATTCCACAATCTGGTCGATGCGTGACAGGGGAAAGGGTCTTTTGGGCAAGCTTTATTGACATTGGTGAAATCGATACACAGCCGCCACTTCTCGTTCGCCTTGCGCACTACGACTGGATTGGCCAACTACGTAGGATGGATTACTCCCCTAACTAGGACCATTGCTTCTAATTTCTTAATCTTCTTGGCAATGAACTCTTGCTGCTCCAGAGCTTGTTTGCTCACCTTCTGCTTGATCGGCCGCGCATGAGGGCAGACAGCTAGGTGGTGCCCAATCACCTTCCTGGGAACGCCGGGGATATCTGATGGTTGCTAGGAAAACACATCGATATTCACCCATAGGAAGGCAACGAGCGTGCTTTCCTATTTGCTGTGCAGGGTGAAACTTGTGGTGAACGTCCCACCGGTACCATCCTCCTTGGTGGGCACCTTCTTGGTCTCAAGCGGGGCAGCCTTTGACTTCTTGTCCTTGCCGAAGGAGCTTTCTGGCACGTCTGCTCCGGTAGCGGAGTACTCTGAAGAGGTACGTTTTTCGGGGCCAACTTCACGGGCCTCCTTGCCGGTCTTCCTCTTCCTACTGCCTGGAGCCGAGGTGGCGGGAGTGGGCGCCTTGTCGGTGGATGCCGCGATGGCTTCCCGGTAGAGGCGGTTGGTGCAAACAAGCGTGTCCTTCTTGTTGGCATTAACGTTGATGATACCGATAGGACCGGGAATCTTAAACGTATCATTGGCATAGTGTGATGCCGCCAAGAACTTGGCCAATGCGGGGCGCCCGAGGATCCCATTGTAGGCGAATGGGTTGTCGGCGACGTCGAAGACGACCTTCTCGGTCATGTAGTTCTGGTCGCTGTTGAAGGTTACCGGCAGCGTGATCTTCCCCTTCGCCTGGATCTTCCCAGGGTTGATCCCTTGAAAGTCTCCCGTTTCCTCGAGATCCTCGTCTAGGATTCGCAGCCTCCGAATGATGTCAGGGGAGATGAGGTTCACGCCGAACCCACCATCCACCAATATCTTCCTCACCTTGAGGTTGCGGATCATTGGACAAATCAACAATGGCAAACACCCGACCATAGTAACTCGGTCAGGGTGATCCTCCGAGTCGAAGATGATGGGCGTGCTCGACCATTTCAGTGGCTTATAGACCCGACGGAGGGCTCGGCCGCGCTCACTTCCCTTGCCCACTTTTTCAGTTGGCAGTGGGAACAGTGCAGCGACGCGCCTCCATCGAGGCACATCATATTAGTGGCCCTCTGAAACTCATGGTCGTTGATACGTCCATTTTGCATCATGCTTTCATGTTGATATTTATTGCTTTTTCGGATGTTATTTCACTTCACGGTACAATACTTATGCCTTTTCTCTCTTATTTTGCAAGGTTTACATAAAGAGGGAGAATGCCGGCAGCTGGAATTCTGCCTGAAAAAGGAACAAGTTTGAGATGCCTATTCTGCGCAACTCCAAAAGCCATGAAAATAAACGTGGATTTTTTTGGGAATATATAAAAAATACTGGGTCGAAGAAGTGCGAGAGGAGCGCAACCAGGGGTCCACAAGCCTGGTAGGCGCGTCCACACCCCCTAACCGCGCCTAGGGGGCTTGTGGGCTCCGTGCTGGCCCACTGGCCCCCTCTTGTGCTATATGAAGGGTTTCGTTCCGAAAAAAATCAGGAGGAGGCTTTTTCGAGGATTCGCCGCCGCCACGAGGCGGAATTGAGCAGAACCAATTTAGAGCTCCAGCAAGACGATCCTGCCAGAGAAACTTCCCTCCCGGAGGAGGAAATCGTCGCCATCGTCATCACCAACACTCCTCTCATTGGAGGGACTCATCGCCATCAACATCTTCATCAGCACCATCTCATCTCCAAACCCTAGTTCATCTCTTGTAACCAATCTCCATCTCGTGACTCCGATTGGTACTTGTAAGGTTGCTAGTAGTGTTAATTACTCTCTGTAGTTTATGCTAGTTGGATTACTTGGTGGAAGAGTTTATGTTCAGATCCTTGATGCTACTCATTACCTCTCTGGTCATGAATATGATTATGCTTTTTGAGTAGTTACTTTTGGTCCTGAGAACATAGGATAAGTCCTGCTATAAGTAGTCATGTGAATTTGGTATTCGTTCCATATTTTGATGTGTTGTATGTTGTTTTTCCTCTGGTGGTGTTATGTGAACGTCGACTACATAACACTTCACCATTATTTGGGCCTAGAGGAAGGCATTGGGAAGTAGTAAGTAGATGATGGGTTGCTAGAGTGACAGAAGCTTAAACCCTAGTTTATGCGTTGCTTCGTAAGGGGCTGATTTGGATCCACTAGTTTAATGCTATGGTTAGACTTTCATAAGTTGGATGCTTGTCCAAGTAAGGGCAGTACCCAAGCGTCGGTCCACCCACATATCAAACTATCAAAGTAACGAACGCGAATCATATGAACATGATGAGAACTAGCATGACAGAAATTCCCGTGTGTCCTCGGGAACGGTTTTCCTCCTACAAAAGGGATTGGGCCACTTTGTTGCACCCTTGCTACTTTTTTTACTTGTCGCTTGCTACGAATCATCTCACCACACAACCACTTGTTACCGAGAATTTCAGTGCTTGCATATATTACCTTGCAGAAAACCACTTGTCAGATTCTTCTGCTCCTCGTTCGGGTTCGACACTCTTATTTATCGAAAGGACTACGATAGATCCCCTATACTTGTGGGTCATCAAGACTCTTTTCTGGCGCCGTTGCCGGGGAGTGAAGCGCCTTTGGTAAGTGGAACTTGGTAAGGAAACATTCATATAGTGTGCTGAAATTTATTGTCACTTGTCACTATGGAAACTAATCCTTTGAGGGGATTGTTCGGGGTATCTTCACCTCGAACGGAAGCACAAAGAGTTGCTCATCAACCTCTGCACCTAATGAAAATATTTGCTTTGAATTTCCTTCGGGTATGCTTGAGAAACTGCTGGCTAATCCTTTTACACGAAATGGAACATCACATCCAGACTTGCATCTAATTTATGTAGATGAAGTTTGAGGTTTATTTAAGCTTGTAGGTTTGCCCGAGGATGAGGTCAATAAGAAGGTATTTCCCTTATATTTGAGGGATAAGGCGTTGACATGGCATAGGCTATGAGATGATACTGGATTGTGGAACTACAATCGGTTGAAATTGGAATTTCATCAAAAGTTTTATCCTATGCATCTAGTACATCGTGATCGGAATTATATTTATAATTTTTGGCCTCCTGATAGAGAAAGCATCGCTCAAGCTTGGGGGAGGCTTAAATCAATGTAATATTCATGCCCCAACCATGAGCTCTCGAGATAAATTATCATTCAGATCTTCTATGCTCGGCTTTCTCATGATGATCGCATCATGCTTGACACCTTGTACTGGTTCTTTTATGAAGAGAGATATTGACTTCTAGTGGAATTTATTGGAGAGAAAGTCATTTCCTATAATGGTCCTATTGTTCCCAGTGCTTACATTGAGAAACCACCTTTCCTTGTTAGGATAAAGGATCATTCTAAATGTTCAACTGTGAGACGTAGAGGCTGCATTAGAACACCTACACCCGCTGAGCAAATTAGAGTTGAACCTAGCATTGCTATTATCAAAGATCTCTTGTCCGATGATGTTGAGGGACATAATATTCACTTCTGTGAAGATGCTGCTAGAATTGCTAAACCTCACGCTAGAGATAAACATAGGCTTGTTGTTGGCACACCTGTTGTTTCTGTTAAGATAGGAGATCACTGTTATCATGGTTTATGTGACTTGGGTGGTAGTGTTAGTGCAATACCTCAATACTTATATGATGAAATCAAAGATGAGATTGCACCTGTTGAGATAGAACCTATTGATGTCACTATTCAGCTTGCCAATAGAGACACTATCTGCCCTGTGGGAATTGTTAGGGATGTTGAAGTCTTGTGTGGTAAAACGAAGTATCCTGCTGATTTCCTCGTTCTTGCTACCACTCAAGATAGATTTTGTCCCATCATATTTGGCAGACCCTTCCTCAATACCGTCAATGCTCATATTGACTGTGAGAAGCAAACTGTCACTGTTGGCTTTGGAGGTGTGTCACATGAGTTCAATTTCTCCAAGTTTGGTAGACAACCTCATGAAAATGAGTTGCCTAGTAAGGATGAAACTATTGCATTAGCTTCTATTGCCGTGCCTCCTACTGATCCCTTAGAGAATTACTTGCTTGAGCATGAAAATGATATGGATTAAAGGGATGAGATAGATACGGTTGTCTTAGAACAATAACCTATCCTTAAGAATAATTTGCCTGTTGAATTGCTTGGGGATCCACCCCCACCAAAGGGTGATCCTGTGTTCGAGCTTAAACAGTTGCCTCATACTCTTAAGTATGCTTATCTTGATGAAAAAGAGATATATCCTGTCATAATTAGTGCTAGCCTATCATAACATGAAGAAAAGAAGTTACTCAAAACTTTGAGGAAGCACCGTGCTGCTATTGGATACACTCTTGATGATCTTAAGGGCATTAGTCCCACTCTATGGCAACACAAGATTAAAACTGATCCTGATTCCAAACCAGTTGCTGATCATCAAAGGAGATTAAATCCTAAGATGAAAGAGGTAGTAAGAAAAGAAATACTAAAGCTCCTAGAAGCAGGTATTATCTATCATGTTTCGCATAGTGATTGGGTGAGTCCGGTGCATTGCGTCCCTAAGAAGGGAGGCATTATCGTTGTCCCTAATGATAAGGATGAATTGATCCCAGAGATGATTATTATTGGCTATAGGATGGTGATCGATTTTAGGAAATTGAATAAAGCCACTAGGAAAGATCATTACCCTTTGCCTTTTATTGACCAAATGCTAGAAAGATTGTCTAAACACACACACTTCTGCTTTCTAGACGGTTATTCTGGTTTCTCCCAAATACCAGTTGCACAATCTGATCAGGAGAAAACCACTTTCACCTGCCCTTTCGGTACCTTTGCTTAGATACGTATGCCTTTTGGCTTATGTAATGCACCTGCCACCTTTCAAAGATGTATGATGACTATATTCTCTGACTTTTGTGAAAAGATTGTTGAGGTTTTCATGGATGACTTCTCCGTTTACGGGTCTTCCTTTGATGATTGCCTCCGCAACCTCGATCGAGTCTTGCAGAGATGTAAAGACACCAATCTTGTCTTGAATTGGGAGAAGTGCCACTTTATGGTTAATGAAGGCATCATCTTAGGACAAAGAATTTCTGAAAGAGGTATTGAAGTCGATAAGGCTAAGGTTGATGCGATCAAGAAAATGCCATACCCCACAGATATCAAAGGTATAAGAAGTTTCCTTGGTCAGGCTGGTTTCTATAGAAGGTTCAGTAAAGACTTCTCTAAGATTTCTAGGCCTCTTACCAATCTCTTACAAAAGGATATTCCTTTTGTTTTTGACGATGATTGTGAGGAAGCCTTCGAAATACTTAAGAAGGCCTTGATAACTGCACCTATTGCTCAACCACCTGATTGGAACTTACTTTTTGAAAACATGTGTGATGCTAGTGATTATGCTGTTGGTGATGTCCTAGGGCAAAGACTTGATAAGAAGTTGAATGTTATTCACTATGCTAGTAAAACTCTAGACAGTGCCCAAAGAAACTATGCTACTACGGAAAAGGATTTTTTAGCAGTCGTGTTTGCATGTGAAAAGTTCAGGTCTTACATAGTTGATTCCAAAGTCACTATTCAGACTGATCACGCTGCTATTAAGTACCTCATGCCGAAGAAATACGCTAAACCTAGACTTATCAGACGGGTTCTCTTGCTACAAGAGTTTGATTTGCACGTTGTCGACAGGAAGGGTGCTGATAACCCCGTAGCAGATAACTTGTCTAGGTTGGAGAACGTTCTTGATGACCCACAACCTATTAATGATAGATTTCCCGATGAGAAATTGAATGTCATCAATGCTTCACGTAGTGCACCATGGTATGCTGATTATGCAAACTATATCGTTGCCAAATATATACCACCTAGTTTCACATACCAGCAAAAGAAGAAATTCTTCTTTGACTTGAGACATTACTTTTGGGATGATCCTCACCGTTATAAGGAAGGAGTAGATGGTGTTATTAGACGTTGTGTACCTGAACATGAACAGGGACAGATCCTACAGAAGCGTCACTCCGAGGAGTACGGAGGACAACATGCGGGAGATAGAACTGCACACAAGGTATTGCAATCAGGTTTCTATTGCCCCACTCTCTTCAAGGATGCTCGTAAGTTTGTCTTGTCTTGTGACGAATGTCAAATAATAGGTAATATCGGTAAACATCAGGAAATCACTATGAACTATTCACTTCTCATTGAACCATTTGATGTCTGGGGCTTTGATTATATGGGACCTTTTCCAAAATCCAACGGGTATACTCACATCTTAGTTGCTGTTGATTACGTCACTAAGTGGGTAGAAGTTATCCCCACTAGTAGTGTTGATCACAACACCTCTATCAGGATGCTTAAAGAAGTTATTTTCCCTAGATTTGGAGTCCCTAGCTATCTAATGACCGACGGTGGTTCACATTTCATTCATGGTGCTTTCTGCAAAATGCTTGCTAAGTACGATGTCAACCATAGAATTGTGTCCCCCTATCACCCTCAGTCTAGTGGTCATGTAGAGCTAAGCAATAGAGAGATTAAACTGATTTTGCAAAAGACTGTCAACAGGTCTAGAAAGAATTGGTCTAAGAAGCTCGATGATGCACTATGGGCTTATAGAACTGCCTATAAGAATCCCATGGGCATGTCTCCGTACAAAATGGTGTACGATAAAGCATGTCATTTACCTCTTGAGCTAGAGCATAAAGCTTATTGGGCAATCAAAGAACTCAACTTTGATTTCAAACTTGCTGGTGAGAAGAGGTTATTTGACATTAGCTCGATTGATGAATGGAGACCTCACGCATATGAAAATGCCAAGTTGTTCAAAGAAAAGGTTAAGAGGTGGCATGATAAGAGGATACAAAAGCGCGAGTTCAATGTAGGTGATTATGTCTTGCTATATAATTCTCGTTTAAGGTATTTTGCAGGCAAGCTTGTCTCTCAATGGGAAGGTCCCTATATTGTTGAGGAAGTATATTGTTCCGGTACTATCAAGATCAACAACACGGAAGGTAATTGTCCGAGAGTGGTAAATGGGCAGAGAATCAAGCATTATATCTCACGTACTCCCATAAATGTTGAAAGCAATATCATCAATACCATAACTCCGGAAGAATACCTAAGGGATATTTATCACCCTGTTTTAGACTCCGAAAATGAAGAGGTATGTGATTCAGTAAGAAAACATACTCCAATACTTTTCCAGTAGGAATTTTTCTCCGGTTTGGAATTTTTGAAAAAATATAAAAATTGGAAGTAGTCCGGAAAGCGCGCTAGGAGGCGACAAGCCTGCCAAGCGCGGACCCACCCCCGGTCGCGCCTGGGGGGCTTGTGGCCACCTCGTGTGCCTCTCGGACTCCGTTTTCGTGCGGAGTACTCCTTCTGGTCTAGAAAAAATCAATATATATTCTCCCGTAAGGTCTGACCCTCGTATCACGCAGATTTCCTCTGTTTTCGTTTCGAGCTTGTCTTCTGCCACAGATTTAGAGCAAGATGTCGTCCCAGGAATCTGTGGGGAGAACAATCTCCTCAAGTCTATGGAGAAGTAAATGCTGATTTGAAAAGAATGGAGGCCAAGGAAGGGCTACCTAAAGAAACCAAGGGCAAAACTAAGGAGAAGAATCAGGCGTGAGATGAAGCACAATCTGCGTTCAACAAGGAACAAGTTGAAGAAGTGGATTTCCTCCAACCCTACCTCCACCTATTGTTTCCATCCTTGATTGAACTCTTGAGGTTTTGTGAAACAACTCGTGCTCGCAATACTTATCTCACTCATGAAGTTGTTTTGCTGGAGAAACATATCACAAATCTCCAAGGTATAAATCAAGGATTAATGGCCCTCTAGGAATCAAAGATTGCAACAACTCCACCACCATCACCTCCAAAGGAAAACAACTAACCATGGGTATGGCCAATCCCCTTGGCTTGTGCCAAGCTTGGGGGAGTTGCCCCGGTATCGTATCACCATCACATCTTTTTTCCTTTACATTTGTTTTAGTTTGTTCCTTTTTAGTTTTCTTTTTCTCTAGTAGATTAAAAGTTTTAGTGTTTTAGCCTTGAGTTTTGCTTTGTGTCACCCCCGATGTATTCGAGCTAGTGATCCATATAATATAGAGTGTCTTAGTTGAGGGATTTGCCTCTTGCCATGATCAAAATAGTGAGAAAAGAACAAAAGCATGAAAGATCATGTAATGATCTTATGGGAAGTGATGGCTTCACATATAAAAAGAATGTTTATTGAAACTTGCTGAGGGTAGACAAACGTAGACCTTGGTCATTGCTGCAATTAATAGGAAGTGATAAAGAAGGAGAGGTTCACATATAAATATATCATCTTTGACACCATCTTTGATTGTGAACACTCACTAAACTATTGCATGCTTAAAAGTAGATGTTTGACAAGGAAGACAACATAATGAATTGTGTTTGCTTGGTTCCGAACAATGTTATATGATTAGAGATGCCTTAGCATGTGACGATTGCTTCCACCTCATATTAGCCAAAACTCCCGCACCAAGTAGAGATACTACTTGTGCATCCACAAACCTTCAACCGAGTTTTGCCATGAGAGTCCAACATACCTACCTATGGATTGAATAAACTTCAAGTAAGTTGTCATCGGTGCAAGCAATAAAAATTGCTCCCCTAATATGTATGATCTATTAGTGTGTGGAAAATAAGCTTTGTACGAACCTGTGATGAGGAAGACATAAAAGCGACATACTGCATAATAAAGTTCTTTATCACAGGAGGCAATATAAAGTGATGTTCCTCCTCACTAAGAGGACACGCATCCCAACCTCAAACGCGCATGAAAACCTCTTCTTCCCTCTGCGAAGGGCCTATCTTGTACCTTTACTTTTTGCCTTTGAAAGAGTCATGGTGGTCTTCACCAATTCCCTATTTCGCCTTATCTTGGCTAACGGCATATGCTTGGGAAAGATCTATTTTTGTATGTCAACTTGGAGGTAAGTATTCATGAATTATTATTGTTGACATTACCCTTGAGGTAAGCAGTTGAGAGGCAAAACTATAAGCCCCTATCTTTCTCTGTGTTCAGCTGAAACTTTGATCTCATGAGTACCACGTGAGTTGTAGCAATTGTAGAGAATGAAAAGATGATTGAGTATGTGGATTTGCTTTACAAGCTCTTATTTGACTCTGTCCGATGTTGTGATAAATTGCAATTTCTTCAATTACTAAAGGCTATCGGTTGCTAATTCTCGGTAAGGTTCTTGGTCCATACTTTACTTTGTGAAGGAATTGTCACTTTAGCATGAGAAATTATATGTTGGTATTGTTGTTTTGATCATGATCTTGATGCATGTATGTTCGTATCTTGTTTTGTCGACACCTCTCTCCCAAAACATGTGGGCATATTTATTGAGCTCGGCTTTCGCTTGAGGACAAGCGAGGTCTAAGCTTGGGGGAGTTGATCCGTCCATTTTGCATCATGCTTTCATGTTGATATTTATTGCTTTCTGGGCTGTTATTTCACTTCAGCGTACAATACTTATGCCTTTTCTCTCTTATTTTGCAAGGTTACATGAAGAGGGAGAATGCCGGCAGCTCGAATTCTGGCCTGAAAAAGGAGCAAGTTTGAGGCGCCTATTCTGCGCAACTCCAAAAGCCGTGAAAATAAACGTGGATTTTTTGGGAATATATAAAAAATATTGGAGCGAAGAAGTGCCAGAGGAGCGCAACCAGGGGGCCACAAGCCTGGTAGGCGCGGCCACCCCCTGGCCGCGCCTAGGGGGCTTGTGGGCTCCCTGCTGGCCCACTGGCCCCCTCTTGTGCTATATGAAGGGTTTCGTTCCGAAAAAAATCAGGAGGAGGCTTTTTCGAGGATTCGCCGCCACCACGAGGCGGAACTTGAGCAGAACCAATCTAGAGCTCCGGGAGAACGATCCTGCCAGGGAAACTTCCCTCCCGGAGGGGGAAATCATTGTCATCGTCATCACCAACACTCCTCTCATCGGAGGGGACTCATCACCATCAACATCTTCATCAGCACCATCTCATCTCCAAACCCTAGTTCAACTCTTGTAACCAATCTCCGTCTCGCGACTCCGATTGGTACTTGTAAGGTTGCTAGTAGTGTTAATTACTCTTTGTAGTTGATGCTAGTTGGATTATTTGGTGGAAGAGTTTATGTTCATATCCTTGATGCTACTCATTACCTCTCTGGTCATGTATATGATTATGCTTTGTGAGTAGTTACTTTTGTTCCTGAGGACATGGGATAAGTCATGCTATAAGTAGTCATGTGAATTTGGTATTCGTTCGATATTTTGATGTGTTGTATGTTGTTTTTCCTCTGGTGGTGTTATGTGAACATCGACTACATAACACTTCACCATTATTTGGGCCTAGAGGAAGGCATTGGGAAGTAGTAAGTAGATGATGGGTTGGTAGAGTGGCAGAAGCATAAACCCTAGTTTATGCATTGCTTCGTAAGGGGCTGATTTGGATCCACTAGTTTAATGCTATGGTTAGACTATGTCTTAATTCTTCTTTCGTAGTTGCAGATGCTTGCGAGAGGGGTTAATCATAAGTGGGATGCTTGTCCAAGTAAGGGCAGTACCCACGCGTCGGTCCACCCACATATCAAACTATCAAAGTAACAAACGCGAATAGTATGAACATGATGAAAACTAGCATGACAGAACTTCACGTGTGTCCTCGGGAGCATTTTTCCTCCTATAAGACTCTGTCTAGGCTTGTCCCTTGCTACAAAATGGATTGGTCCACTTTTCTGCACCATTGCTACTTTTGTTACTTGTTGCTTGCTACGAATAATCTCACCACACAACCACTTGTTACCGATAATTTCAGTGCTTGCAGATATTACCTTGCTGAAAACCACTTGTCAGATCCTTCTGCTCCTCGTTGGGTTCGACACTCTTACTTATCGAAAGGACTATGATATATCCCCTATACTTGTGGGTCATCAGGCGTTGGAGTCATCCTCTGGGCCGACTTCGTCCTCATCTTCCTCCTTGTCTCGTCGTCACACGGGCTCCTCCCACTCGTTTTGAGCCTTGCCGAGGTATCCTCCGCGGCCACCCTTCTTTCTGCTGGACCCCACCACACCATCTCGGGTCTTCTCCTTGTTGCGCTGCCCGTACTCAACCTTTTTCTTTTCGGCGAGTTCCTCGACTTGGTGGCAGTCCTGGAGGTCGTGTCCCTAGGTACGGTGGATCTTGCAGTACTGCTTGCCGAAACCGTTCGGCTTGTCGGTGGCCGCCAAGGCATGGCAGGAGTCGCACCCGGCAGCGCCTTCTTGGCAGTGTCGACGTCGCCGGAACTCTCGACGGCATACACGGCCTTGCTCTTCCTCTTCTTGTCGCGTTTCTTCCCCTTCCTCGATGGAGGGTCAGCATCCTCGTCTTCGGAGTGGGCTTCTGCATTGGTGCCTTCGCCAGGAAGCCTCCTCCCTTCCTCTGCCTACGCGTGCTTGTTGGCCAGAGCGTAGAGCTCGGTGACGTCGTGGACCTTGTTCATCGCCAGTTCCTCCCGCATCTTCTGGTTGCGCACGTTCTGATGGAACGCATTGATGATGGCGGCTGGGTGGACATCAGGAACGTTGTGCTGAATGCGGCTAAATCTCTGGATCTACTTGCGCAGAGTTTCTCCCTCCTTTTCGGGATGATGTGTAAGTCGCTTTCCTGACCTGGGGCACGGTGGCCACCGGTAAAGGCGCTGACGAAATCCCGGCACAGGTCCTTCCAGGAAGATATGGAGTTCTTGGGCAGGTGCATCAACCAAGACCTCACGTTGGGTTTATGCACCAACAGGAAGTAGTTGGCAAGTATCTTGTCGTCCCTGCCCCCGGTAGCTTGCACCACGATGGTGTAGATGCTAAGGAACTTGGACAGGTGAGTCTTGCAATCATACTTCTCGGGTATCTACGGCTTCAAAGTACAGGAGCTAGGCCACTCGACTCGCCGGAGCCGTGGGTGAAGGCCGGGCAATCCACCTCGTAGGGTAGAGCGTTGGGGTACCCCGAGGATGGCGCGTCCGCGACAGTCTCAACTCGCTTGTTTGACTGGTGGCGTGTCTCCCGCTGCCGCTCGATAAGAGTCCTAGCATCTTCCTTGCGCCTCTCTCGGAGGACGTGGCGCTGGTCGCGACGGGTGCACGGGTCGGAGGATCCACTGGAGTCATCGGAGACGATGACCTGTTGCCTCTGCCTCGGTCGGGAATGCACCGTGGCGGCAGCATCCCCGCCCTCCTCCGTGTGGTCATGGGCAGGCCCGTTGGAGGGTCGTTTCGACGTCTCCGGTTCCTCTGGCCTGTCTCCGTTGGCGAAGGCGATGAAGCTCTCGATGGTGGCCCTCCATTCCTTGAGTTTGTCCGCTATCGGAGGAAAATCTAGGAGCAGTTGCGCATGCTTCAGCGCTTCCGCCCGCGAGGGGGAGGCGACATGTGAGTGGAAAGCGAGGGGATCTTGCTCCTGACTGTGCCAGAAGGGGCCCCTCCTTGGCCACGCGAGCGAGCGCCACCCTTCCCCGCCGTGGTGCGCGTCTGGCTCCCGTGAGTGTCCTGGGTTCGAGGACCATGGGTTTGTCATCATGGTGGTGAAGGATCTCCATCCTGGGGCCTCCCGTCGTGCGAGGCCTGGGAAGGCTGCGGCATGGGCGTCGCCGCGGGCCCTCCAGTGTCCTTAGAAGTATCCACGCCGCATGTTGGCTGCGCAGCTCCGTCCTTGGACGTTCCAACGCGTGCGGGGTCTCTAGGGCCGCGTACAATCCTGCTCGCCTGTATCTGATTTCCGGAATGATGTGGGAGTTCCGGGGCTCCACCTACCTCTCCCCCGCACGTGCCCCCTCCTGCCTACGCCATGGAAGGTGCACTGGGCGCGGGTGTCTCGAGCGCCATCACGCTCCTCCTCTTGGGAGCCATGCCGGTGGTGCGGATGAAGAAATCTGGCCGCTGACCGCTAGATCAGGCCGACACAACCCTCTTCCCCCGTACCTGGCGCGCCAAAGATGTGGGTGAAAGGATCGACACATATGGGGTACTCAATGGTCCACTTTTGCTGGTTTGGCATGGAGAGGGGTCGTGGCAAGAGCAGAACAAACAGTCGGGGCCCGGCAAAGTCGCTTTCTACCCAGGTTCGGGCCGCGTGGTGCGTAAAACCCTACTTCTGCCTGTGTTTAGTTATTCTTTTTAGGTTACTATAGATCTGTCCCTCTTACAGCCTTTCGATTGGTCAAAAAGCCAAAAGTCCCTACTACTGAGCCTCGGGCCTCCTGTTATAGGTGAAGGGGTCACCACAGTGGCTTAGTGGTTGAACGGTGGGATCATGAGTGGAACAGCATCGACCGATAGCCACAGTGTTACTGCGGCGCATTTAATGCTTCGACAGACTTCCCTGACCTCGTCAGGGGGGGTTGGACACCTACCCACATGTGGCAACTTTGGGGTGTTGCGCTGGCGTGTGGGCGGACGCATGGTCCATGCATCAGCGGTGGCGTATTCGTCGGTGGAGGCGTTCACAGGACGCGAAGGCTCCCTGGGCCCGCACCTCTCCTCGGGCCTTCTCTTCCTTCCCGGCTAGGGTTACCTTGTTGGGGATCTTCTTGTTCCTCTCGGCAGGGAGGCGATGGCCTGCCGAGGCCTTGTCAATCTTCCCGGCAAGGATGGCTTGCCAGGGCTTAGTCCTCCTTCCTTGGCAGGAGGGTCTCGCCTTGGCATTGTTTATCTCCCCGGCAGGGGGCTTCTGTCGGGGTCTCTTCTTCATTCCCAGCAAGCGAGTCCTTGTTGGGGGCTTGCAATCTGTTCTTGGGGGCTTCTGAGTCTTGCTTCCACCCTAAGCTCCAGCGACGCACCTTCCCGCTGCAAAGGGGTTGCAGCTGTCCACGCACTAGTCCGGGCCACTGTAGACCCCAGTCTTTAGTGCACCGACAGCGAGGCATTCCACCGGTCCTACGGGCATAGCAAGTGTGGGGGCGACCAGGCCCTGTTGCTCCAAAGGCTCTGCTTCGGGTGAGGCGCGCTCACGGTCCGGGACTTGTAGCGCCGGTAGCGCGCGGGTTGTCGTGTGGTCAAGGAACCACCTGACAGCTTGCTTCGTCATATGGCCTTGCCGTGGGCTCGTGAGTTTGTTCCCGGGGACGCGCCTTCAGTCTGGGCTCAGGACGCACCTCTCGCCATAGTCATGGGGGTGACACATAATGTTCCTCGTCATTTGCTTGGTACGGTTGGGGCCGAAACGAAGAGGGGAGCACTACGGAGTCGCCGGCGGTGGCAACGGGCTCCTCGATGCGCCGGAGCCTGTCGTGGTGGCAATCAGGGGCGGGCCAGTAGCGGAGCAGCTCGGTGGCCATGGCAAGCGCATGCCGGACGTGTGGCATCTCCGGCCGGGCGTGCGAGGTCGCCCCGGGGGCCGAGACGAGCGACGGAGTGGCGGTGCGGTCGTCGCGGTGCTCTGTAGCCGGCTGGGAGGAGCCTTGTTGTTCTTGAGCTTCGGGCCTGTGGCGGCGTTCACCGCGGGTGATGGTGACCGGCGCGTGCTGGTGGGGCGTGCGAGCGTCGTCTGACCCACGCAGGCGGCGCGGCGTTCGGCGCGAGCCCGGCGAGCGTCAGCCATCGGAGCAATGGAGCTTGGTGAAGGCGGAACGTGGAGGAGACCTTAACACGTCTCCTACCTGGCACGCCAAATGTAGGATTTCGGGCTCCGCAAAACCCTCAAGGTTAGAACACAAGGGCGTGTACGGAGATCTCTCTAAGCTCTACCTCACCTAGCTCGCTACTCGATGAACAGCACAGGAAACTCACTCAATGGTGAGGAAGAAACAGAATGCAGACAGTTTACCCAGGTTCGGGCCGTTGGGAATCGTAAAACCCTACTCCTGCGTTGGTGGATTGCCTCTCTTGGTGGAAGGTGGAAGAACTTGTATAGTGTTTGGGAGCCTCCGGAGGCTGGGTGACTTAGTGTGGTGCTCGAGGGTGAAAATGGATATCTCCCTTCTATGAAGAAACCTATTCTATATCGATAGTGGTGACCCGAGTCCTCTTACCTTATCGTTTCGGCGGGAAGGGATCCCACAACAGCCAATTTTGAAGGAGAATAGGGGAACATGCTCCCCCTGCCCAAAGGGGCTCTTCGCTTGCAAAGTGACTATCAGCACAACAGGGCCGGGTACAGCCGTCCTGCTAGCGGACGGCGACGACTTTGTTGCACCAGAAGGGAAACCTTTGGAAGATGCATTGGGAACCCCAGTACGTCCTTCCCCCCTTGCACTAAAGGGGAAACTGCACCACCCTACTGCCAGCTACTCGTGTGTCCTTCCCTTGCATCACGCTTGACTCCTGAGGCCGGGCCTCGCCTCAGAATATCCGCCGCTCCGGAGGGGTCCTTAGGAGCCCCCCTACGGGTCTTGATGCCGTTCCTCCTCATGAGGCTTGGCCCCTCACGAGGGCCTTGCCTTGAGTGGTGCCGAGCCCATTGGTTTTCTTGATGAGGTGGGACAACCCTGGGCCACAGGCAGTCAGGTCTGGGTACCCCCATTCCCAGAACGCCGACAATAGGATTTAACGCTTCACAACGGCCCGAACCTGGGTATAACCACCGAGTCTCATCATCGTGTTGTCTTCTAGTCTTTGCTCTTTGTGCGATACGACCTCTCCGCTGAACCACAAAGGGGCCCAATGGTCCCATAGGTGACCGTGTGCAAACCTGCACCAGCATCTTTGGCGCGCTAGGCAGGGGGGGTTCATTCAGGCAAACCTGAGGATACGAGGGGCGTGTTGATCTTTATCGCTGCTTTCCTTTTTTACGATGGCTCCCAAGAATAAGACCGGCGCAGACGCTCATCCTTCTACTTCGAAAACCATGACGTTTTCAGCCTCGGACGCCGGTGGGACCACGGCGGCATTAGGTGACACAGGCACCACGGGCGATGCGGTCAGCGCACGAGGCGCCGTCATCATGTTCCTTGCAGTTGAAGCTAGAACGAGGGGCGTCGAAGGCGAGCAACACCATCGTCCTAGCGAGCTTGACCCTGGTGCCACAGGTGAAAGGGACACCCGGGCCCCACGCATCCGCCGTATCGGTGAAAACACTTGCAACAGCGGCGCCTAGTCCGAGGAAAACCGTGGTCCACTAGCTGCGTTGGCCACAAAACGACTGTTGGACGCGCGCGTCCTCGAGAACAAGATGGAGTGCTGAGCGGGGCCACAGATCCGCGAGCCTAGCCTCCCCCATGTCAGGCCACCACGACGATTGGTGCGCGGCGACCAGGACGCGATGAGGCTCCTCCTGGTTCCACCAGGAGTTGAGCAACGTCGTAGTCCGTCTCCTTGCCCATGCTCGACAAAACCGCGGAGGCAATGGCGCGGGCTCAGCTGTTGTTAAACTTCCCACCAACAACTTATAAGATGGACGAGTGGAGATCCACCATCCAAAGTTCGATTGGCGTCGCCGAACCCGGAAAATTACAGCAAGCTGGGTCGTCTCGTCGTCCACGGTTGGCAACAACGGCCCGAACAGATGGTCGTGTTGAGGCGGCCACACCAATGCTGCAGTCCCCTCCTCGACAACAAGCTCAAGGACAGCCGCAACAAGCTCCATGCACTGACGGGTCCGATGATACATCTATGGACTCGACCAGCCCGGGTGACCAGCGAGACTAGCAGCGTGTCCTGGAAGACCGGAGGAAAGAGGACGCGTGTACCACCATCGAATGATGCCGGGAAGCACACCGTCAATCTGACAAACGCAACGTCGTAAATGCTGGCAACCCCGCACCCAGTGGTGGCGGAAACCTACCTTACGAGGTCGGGTGTCCCGCCTTCACTCACGAGCTGCGACAGGTACACTCGTCGTCGAGCCGGGCTTTACAACCGGAACTGAAAAAAATATATGACAGGTTCTTGGGCATCTACACAATCACCATAGAGGCCGTCGAAGGAAGAGATGAGAAGGTGCTCGCCAACTATTTCCCTTTGGCGCTCATGCCAAATATGAGCTCGTGGCTGATGCACCTGCTCGAGAATTCCATTGTGTCATTTGCTGACCTATTTAACGAGTTTGTTGGCGCATTCACAGGTGGCCACCGGGAGCTAGGACAGCCCAGCGACTTGCAGGTCCTCCTGCAAAAAGAAGGCGAAACCCTGTGGAAATACATCCAGAGGTTCAGCAGAGTGCACCACCACAATCCGGAGATACACCCCGCCGCCGTGATTGTCATGTTCCACTCGAACATGCACAACATGAGAATGTGGGACGTCGATCGACCAAGGTGCCTTGGCAATATCTGTTGGATATATGCCCTAGAGGCAATAATAAAATGGTTATTATCATATTTCCTTGTAAATTATAATCGTCTATTGTTCATGCTATAATTGTATTAACAAGAAACAGTAATACATGTGTGAATAAATAGATCACAGTGTCCCTAGCAAGCCTCTAGTAGGCTAGCTCGTTGATTAATGGATGATCATGGTTTCCTGATCATGGACATTAGATGTCATTGATAACGGGATCACATCATTGGAAGAATTATATGATGGACAAGACCCAATCCTAAGCATAGCACTAGATCGTGTTGTTCGTATGTTAAAGCTTTTCTAATGTCAAGTGTCTTTTCCTTCGACCGTGAGATTTTGCAACTCCCGGATACCGTAGGAGTACTTTGGGTGTATCAAACGTGACAACGTAACTGGGTGATTATGAAGGTGCACTACGGGTATCTCCGAAAGTGTATTTTGGGTTGGTACGAATCGAGATCGGGATTTATCACTCCGTGTGACGGAGAGGTATCTCTGGGCCCACTCGGTAGAACGTCATCATGAGCTCAATGTGACTAAGGAGTTAGTCACAGGATGACGTTCTACGGAACGAGTAAAGAGACTTACCGGTAACCAGATTGAACAAGGTATAGGTATACCGACGATCGAATCTCGAGCAAGTTCTATACCGACACACAAAGGGAATTGTATACGGGATTGATCGAATCCTTGACATCGTGGATCATCCGATGAGATCATCATGGAACATGTGGGAGCCACCATGGGTATCCAGACCCCGCTGTTGGTTATTGGCCGGAGAGATGTCTCGGTCATGTCTGCATGCCTCCCGAACCCGTAGGGTCTACATACTTAAGGTTCGCTGACGCTAGGGTTATAGGGAATTGTTATACGAGGTTACCGAAGGTTGTTCGGAGTCCCAGATGAGATCCGGGACGTCACGAGGAGCTCCAGAATGGTCTGGAGGTAAGGATTGATATATAGGTTGGATGGGTTTGGACGCCGGAAATGTTTCAGGCACCACCGGCAAAGCGCCGGGACCATCGGAAGGGTTCCGGAGGCCCACCGGGAGAGGCCACCAGCCCCAGGAGGCTACATGGGCCAAGTGTGAGAGGGAACCAGACCCTGGGTGTGCTGGTGTGCCCCCACATCCATCCCATGGCGCCTAAGTGGGGGAAGGAACTACTGGAAATCAGTATTTTGCCATCTGCCTAGTCTTTTCCGTCTGCTAGCTGATGGCAAAGATTGTCTTTGCCGTCAGCTTCAACAAAACAGACGGCACAGTACTGGCTGATGGCATACAGTCTTTTTGCCATCTGTCAACTCTTTGCCAACCGGCAGACGGCAAAGCGCTAACTCGGTTAACGGCTCCTTCCCCCCCACCCCGCCCCTCTCTCTCTCTGTATCGGCTCATCCCCGCATGCCCCTCGCTCTCTCTCCCCACCCCGCGTGCTCCTCTCACTGTAACGGACCACCGTCGCGCCGCCGCCCCCGTCGCGTCGCCGCCCCTGCCGCCGCCCCTGTCGTGCCCCACTGCCGCCCCTGTCGGCCCTGTCGCCCCTACCACCGCCCCTCTCTCTCTCCCCTCACCTCGCCCCCGCTGCCGCTGCCGCTGCCCCACCATCGTCGTGCCGCCGCACCTGGCACCCCCGGCGCCGCCCCGCCACCCTGGCCCCTCCATAGCCGCCCCTCTCGGTGAGCCCCCACACCCCCACCCCCCACCTGCATTATTTTTTACTTGTTATATTATTTTTTAGTAGTTGTTATTGTTCGTAGTTTTAGTGGTAGATTTAGTTAGGTTAGTAGTTTTAGTTAGGTGAGTAGATTTAGTTAGGTTAGTAGTTTTAGTTAGGTTAGTAGATTTAGTTAGGAGGAGAATAGGAGAAGAGGAGGAGGAGGAGGACAAGAAGAGGAGAATAAGAAGAGGAGTAGGAGGAGGAGGAGGAGGAGAAGAAAAAGAAGAAGAAAAGGAGAAGAAAAAATAAGAAGGAGAAGAAGAAGAAAAAGAAGAAGAAGAGAAGAAAAAAATAAGAAGGAGAAGAAGTAAAGAAGAAGAGAAGAAGAAGAGAAGAAGAGAATAAGAAAAAAATAAGAAGGAGAAGAAGAGAAAAAAGAAGAAGTTGATTTTTTTTGTTTGGTATTTACTGGTAGCTAGATTCTTTTTTAGTTACTTAGTGGTAGATTCTGTTTTTGTTATAGTGGTAGATTCTGTTTTTGTTATTTTTTTGCTATTTAGTGCTATCTAGGTTTAGCGATAGGTTTACTTAGCTTGGTTAGTTAGGTTAGTTAGTTAGTTAGCTTACTAGAAAGAATAGGAAGAAGAAGAAGAGGAGGAGGAGGAGAAGAAGAGAAGAGGAGGAGGAGAAGAAGAAGAAGAAGAATAGGAGGAGGAGAAGACAAAAAGAAGATCACATGTTTCGTATTTTGTTTTTTGGAATTAATTAGTAGTTTTAGTGGTAGATTCTGTTAGTTAATTAGTAGATTTAGTGGTAGATTCTATTAGTTTATTCGCACATCATTATTTCTTAGGTTCAAGACTACTTCAAAGAACATCACATGTTCTTTTGTTGAAATCAAGTCTGTCAAAATAATGTATCGTCTATATTTATTGGTACCGAAGAAAAACAGGACAACTTATATAATATTGCCATCCTCAAATGTAGAAAATATCAAAAAATTTATATAAACTGAAAAGTAGTATAGGTAACCTGGAAAGTCCTCTGGACCAAAAGGGCAACTTCTGGACCTGCGAACTTTGCGTGGTTGGTTCATGTCCATGCAGCAGGGTAATTTCCCCAACAGTGACATAATTAGTCCATTTAGCTCCAAAATACCATAATAAGCTCAAAATGGCATAAGAACCTTGGTTAGCTCATTAATATTATATACTTAGCTTGTTTTCCTCTAAAATGGGATAATTAGCCCATTTAGCTCAAAAAAGACATAATTAGGTAATTTAGCTCCAACAAGAGGAGAAGGGGAGAAGAAATAGGCAAAATGAAAAGAAAGAAGAAGAAGAAGAAGAAGAAGAAGAAGAAGAGAAGAAGGAGAAGGGGGAGGAGGAGGAGGAGGAGAAGGCCAAGGACCTTCTATCCTCCTCCTCCTCCTCCTTCTCCTCCTCCTCCTCCTCCTCCTTCTTCTTGATTTCTTCTTCTTCTCCTCCTCCTCCTCTTTCTTCTCCTCTTTCATATTATCCTTGCTTTAATTAACCCAACAGTGACATAATTAGCCCATTTAGCTCCAAAATACCATAATAAGCTCAAAATGGCACAAGAACCTTGGTTAGCTCATGAATATTATATACTTAGCTTGTTTTCCTCTAAAATGACATAATTGGAATATTTGTGTTGATCGGGTGGATTTACATGTGATAGTTGTCTCGTCGCTGTGAGGTCTGCTGTGCGAAGACCTGCCCGTGCGTTGTACGAGCTCTGCCCCTGCATTCGTGGGTCAGTACAAATTTCATGTCCTCCCCGCCCCTTCATTTACTATGGCTCGGTTTCCCGATGAAACTTTCTAGATTTAGGTAATTCAATTAATTTATCAGTATGCGTGACCAGTATGCGTCTCCCGTTCGAAAGGGCGACATCTATAAATATGCATGTCTTTGCATATTTATAACCGCCATCCTTTCGAATTGTACAACATTATCCATGGACAGCCCGAGTATGTGTAGATTGGGTTCGTTTTCCCGTATGCTGTGCCCTGGATCCGATGCGGAATTTCGTCAGTGCCTCCCTGTTGTTCTCCAGATGCACATCCTCACTGTTTAGTGCGGAGACGTGTATCAGGAGAACAGCGGGGAGGTGCTGCCGAAATTTTGCATTGGATCCGGAGCAGAGCATGGGAAAACGAACCCAATCTACACATACTCGGGTGGGATTAGGAACTATCTTTACCTATTAGCGTGTAGGTTGCCTGGACGTAATAAAAATGGCGAACCTGATTAACCGATGAATATAAATGCTAAATTATATATAAATATATTTATTCTGTCTTTAGTAGATACGCAAGATGAGTGATCCTGCGTGGATGTATACCGGTCACCCAAGTCAGAAAGAGATGACGAAAGAATGGTTTTTAAAGATAAAGGAATTTGTGAAAGCCGCATTCGCAAATGGCCAGGAAAGAAACTATTGCCCCTGTCCTAGATGCGACAACTATAAAAAGACGACAGAGGTTGTAATGATTAAACACCTGTAGAGGAGGGGTTTTAAGCCTAATTATACGGTGTGGACATTTCATGGTGAGTCTATACAACGCACAAGAGCTGAGATGGTCCGTCGTCGCACGGACGAGCATGGTACTGGGATCGAAGACATGGTGCAAGACTTTGATGATGCTCGGCATTCGGAAGATGAGATGGAGGAATCTGCAAAGGCCTTTTATGAAATGTTGGAGTCTTCAAAATGTCCTCTCCATGAGCACACTGAGCTCTGTCAGCTGGATGCCATTACACAAGTAATGGCTCTGAAGGCTCAGTTCAACTTGGGAAGAGAATGCTACGACGCGATGATGACACTATTTGGATGTTTCCTACCCAAAGGCCATGTCATGCCTACAAACCTGTACCAGTCGGACAAAATACTTCGTGTACTTAAGATGCCCTATGAGAAGATAGATGCATGTGAGAAAGGATGTGTCTTATTTAGGAAGGAGTATGCACACTTGGACTATTGTCCCAATTGCGAGTCTTGCAGGTATCTTGTGGTAGACAACGGTATGGGTGAGAAGAGGCAGACCAAAATCGCAGTTAGTGTTCTTCGGTATATGCCAATCGTACCAAGACTTCAACGTGTTTTCATGGTCGAAGATACAGCCAGACAGATGACATGGCACAAATTGGGCAAAAGAACCGAACTAGATGCGGATGGGAATAAGATGATGGTACACACATCGAATGGGGAAGCGTGGAAACATTTCGATGGATTGCATCAGGATAAAGCGGCAGATCCAAGGAATCCTCGAGTCTGCGCTTCCATGGATTGTTTTAATCCCTTCGGCATGACGGCAACCCAATACAGTTGTTGGCCTGTATTTGTCATTCCACTCAATCTCCCCCCCGGGTAGATTATGCAAAGAAAGAACATATTTCTGACGTTGATAATTCCAGGGCCCAATTATCCGGGGAAGAATATGAATGTGTACCTGCAACCTCTTAAGGATGAGTTGGAAGAAGCTTGGGAAAATGGGGTCAAGACATAGGATGCCGCTAGAAAAGAAAACTTCAAAATGCATGTGTCGTACATGTACTCTATGCATGACTTGCCAGCGTATGCGCTATTCTCTCGATGGTGTGTGCATGGAAGGTTCCCGTGCCCCCAATGCAAGGCAGCTCTTCAGTTCCATTGGTTGCAGGAGGGTCGGAAGTATTCTCGCTTTGACTTGCATAGACAGTTCCTGGATCCTGACCATCAGTTCAAAAAAGACAAGAAGAACTTTACCAAAGGTAAAGTTGTCAAAAACTTGGCACCACCTGCGTTCACAGGCCAACAGATCCTGGATCAGTTAAACGCCCTCGAGCCTGATCCAGAGCGTCCAGGGTATTTCAAGGGGTATAATTCAAAACATGCCTGGACTCACAAGCCATGTTTCTGGGACCTGCCTTACTTCAAAGACCTCCTTCTTCCACAGAATATCGACATGATGCACACTGAAAAGAATATCGGAGAGGCTATTTTTGGTACATTGTTCGACATAGATGGGAAGACAAAGGATAATATTAAGGCTAGAGTCGATCAAGAGACACTATGTCATAGACCGTTACAAAACATGCGAGAAGGCAAAGGAAAGCAGAAGTGGTCGAAGCCAAAGGCCTCGTTCAATCTTGGAAGGCCAGCTATGAGGGAAATTATCTTGTGGGTCAAAATGCACTTGATGTTCCCCGATGGGTATGCAGCGAATCTAAATAGGGGAGCGAGTCTTGAGAAATGAAAAATCTTTGGTCTCAAGAGTCATGATTGGCACATATGGCTAGAGCGGGTAATGCCGGTGATGTTACGTGGCTTTATTCCTGAGGATGAATGGCTAGTACTGCCGGAGCTGAGCTATTTCTTCCGTGTTCTTTGTGCGAAAGAATTGTCGCCTGGCGTGGTAGAAGACATGGAGGAGTTTGCACCGGAGTTGTTGTGCAAGTTAGAGAAGATCTTTCCACCGGGCTTCTTTAATCCAGTGCAGCATTTGATTTTACATCTACCGACCGAGGCAAGATTGGGTGGGCCCGTGCAAGATCGTTGGTGCTATGCAACTGAGAGGATGCAGAAGACCCTTCGAGCTAAATGTAAAAATAAGCGTAGAATTGAAGCATCGATGGCTGAGGCATTCATTACTGAGGAGGTGGCAAACTTTGTGACAGCACACTACGAAGCCAAAAATGATCATTTGCATAATCCGAAGCCTCGGCACAATGATGGAGACCCTAAAAAGGTGGGTCCAACCTCAACCTATTCAAAGGGAACCTCGCACCAGCCGGTGCTTCGAAACCAATAATGTTGGATATCGAAGAATGGTGGAACATTTCGTTGTATATCTTCAACAACCTAACAGAAGTGTGGCCGTACATCGAGTAAGTTCTCGGCACATTTTCCCGTAACTTCTAATTCATTTGAACAGCTCTTATTCCCGGATATTTCAAACAGCCGTTACGTCGTCAAATTATCGGATGGAGCGGTGATCGAAAATGATTCCATCGAAGACTATGAGCTTCTGTCAAAGACAGGAGGCGGCTATCCCGGTTTCATCTCTTGGTTCAAACAAACGGTAATTATCAATAATGGACCATTTCATTCTTGGTCTAACTTGCGGCTAATGCAACAACCGTTTCGTATTAAACTTGTAGGCTAATTCAGAGTCTATGGACGCCGAATTGAGACAAGTCGCTAATGGTTTTGACTATAAGGTCCGTTCATTTGAGAAATACAACATCAACGGGTATCTCTTTCGTACCTTTGGCAAAGAGCTATCTATGCCCGACCGGAAATCTACAAATTGTGGTGTCTCTGCAATCGGCGAAGGTGTTATCGTGTATTATGGAAGAGTTGAAGCAATTTATGAACTTCAATTCTATGGTGAAAACCCACCGAACGTCGCAGTCTTCAAATGTTATTGGTTCCAGCCGAAAAAGACTAGAAGGACTCATGAACATATAGGACTAGTCGAAATCAATCCAAACACCCATTTAGATGTTCCCGATGTCTATATTACGGCTCAACAGGCGACCCAAGTTTTCTATCTACCGTGGGGATGCCAAACGGATAAGAATCTGGAAGGTTGGTATGTTGTTTATGAAGTGCCGCCACATGTCAGACCACCTCTCCCAAATGAACAGGATTATGAACCTCACATTAACCCAGACACATATGATGGAGAATTCTTCCAAGAAGCACGTCTTTCCAAGAAACATTTCATGAATTGTCGTGCTTCATCCAAGAACATGGAAGTAGACAGCGACAATGAATCCGACTCCAGCCCTGAGCCGGAACCAGAAGACCTGGAACTCGTAGAGGTTACTGATGCGGATGACCTGTCAATGCTTCAACGATTAAAGGAAGGCCTTTCACAACTTCACGCCGTTGAACCCGATGAGCACGTCATTCATGAAGACATGCATGATAGTGATGATGATGATGCATTTATTGATGATGATTATTAGTTTGTAAGATTCACAACTTAAATTATATATATTTTAATTTTATTATTCATGTACATGTTATTATTCATGTCAGTCATTCAATTTTTTTATGTTGTACTAATTTCTTTTAATCTTTATCATGGAACGTGTTGAAAGATGGTGGGCGCGGGTCCAGAGCGCTCGACGGGTTCTTCCCAGGCGCCCCGCAAGAGGGGTGGTACTTCCCTTCCACCCCTATCTCTCCGTAGAGCCTTGGCAGACAGTCTTTCGACACCAGCCGGGGGTTCTTCTTCGTCGGCGGCATTGCCCACTGGGAGAGGTGCTGGTCGGGTAGGGAGCAAGGGGAAGGGTACAGGGAGAGGTGGTGGCCGCGGAATATCCAGGAGGATTGTTGAGCCGTCCTCGCCACCACCACCAGCTCATTCACCCGAGCATAGGACTAGTATGGTCGACCCGTTTGCGGAGGAGGCTACGGGGACTCCGGTCCAGGAGCCTGGTGTTCACGGGCATTCGTCCCATGAGACTCCGGTCTAGGAGCAGCCTCGGGTCGAGGTGCATTCGGCCCAGGAGCAGCCGGAGGAGACAACGGTTCCGGAGGCTTCACCCGACGTGGAGAGGCCTGGATGGGAGCCTTGGCCGGATCGTACCAAGCTGCCGGATTGGACCGAGGGTCCGGGTGGCTCAGAGGGCGGGGATGGCGGGGACGAGCTTACGGATAGTGAGGGCGATGTGCAGGTGGACGGGGCCACCATGTACAAGCGTGGTAGTACACGTCTCCCGGTCTCCCCGGCTACCCGCGAGCAGAGGCCGGTGATTAAACCTGAAGGAGATAGGTAAGTACATTTACCCTTTTTTTAGCTTTTGTCTTCAAGTTTGTTCAAATATCTAATGTGCTGACCTTATCATACTGCAGGGGATGGGTACACCCTCTTGGAGTCCGCGGGCCGAACTCCGTCCTTGGTGTGCTTTGCCGGACAAATTTCCCGGGGTTTGTCACGTTGCCTGGTGAGGGTCAGGTTCCTACACTAGGATTTACCTGGGAGCACTATCAGGCTGCGCAGGCCCCGCCGGAGGAGATTATAGATGGTGTCTTGTGCCACACGAGGGCCGAGATGGTGATCAATAGCTTTTGGGTAAATTATCCTTTTACAGAATCTAAAATTAACAATATACCTAATTATTGTACTAATCGGTGTTTTCACGTTTGATTGCAGACCTTCTATAGGCGTGAGGATGGATATGAGGAGGAGGCGGCCAGGGTTCTCGAGGTCGAGTGTAGGCGGTTACTACAGAACTTGCGCCACGAGGCTCGGCCACAGGCTATTCGAGATTACTACGCCACGCGTGGTATTAAGAAGGAGAAGAAGGATTGCCGCGGAAAGTTTCTAAAGAAGGAGAAATACATGAAGGTAATTACCTATTCTTAAGTCCTTCTACGTAGTTTTCTTGATTTCATTCATAGGCGTAGCGCTAAAAATTCTTTATAATAACTTACAGGTGCCCCCGAGATGGTGTGCGGATAAGATGGATTGTTGGGAGGCGTTGGTTGATGAGTGGTGCACAGGCAGCTGGCGAGCCGTCGACGAGAATGCGAAGGATCAGCGTAGCCAAATGGTTGGCGTGCCACACCATCAAGGCAGCGCCAACTTACTTCAGTTTGGAAGAAACTGGGTATGTGATTTTCTTCATGATTCATGCAATTCATTCTTGATGCTAATATTTTGTTCCTCTCTTTTAGGCGCATCACAATAAGACTGAGATGTCACACTTGTACGACCTTTATGGCATGGCCCATACTGCCTCGTACAAGAAGGCGAAGGCATTCTCTGAGTCTGACCTGGATGATCCCCGTAACTTCACCAACATATCATCCCACCAAAAGCTCGTAGCATACAGGGACGCGGGGAAGGCTACGAAAGGGGATGACTTTAACCCTAGCAAGGAACCTTTGGATCCAGAGCTAGTGATGATATCTGGTGGCGGGAGGCCCCATGGCTCGATATCCATTGGAGATGGGATAATACGTTGTCCACTCACTCTTCCGGAGATCAAGGCACGCCAGTCGAGCAGATGTCCTGAGATAACGCCTCGTCCACGGCCAGTCGAACTTGCCATCGAGGTTAGTTGTACGGACTAAGAACACTTTCATCCATTTCATTATGTGTGTCACCATAGATCATTACTGTGGTAACGAGGAATGGTTTTTCAGGCTGCTCTTCAGAAAGAGAGAGCGGCAAACCAAGCTGCTCTTGGGAAAGAGAGATTGGCAAGCCAGGCTGCTCTTCAGGCTGCTCTTGATGAGAGGGACCAGACCACGGCACGATTGCTTGAGGAGGAGAGGGCCCGGAATGAGGCGGGTCAACGGGCCCTGTAAGAGCTTTTTGTGGTATGTTTTATTTTCACATTAGCCAAATCATGTGTGTAATGTCTGTTTCAATACTAACTAATACGACCCACTCTTCAGGGTCTGTGCGAGAAGAGCGGTCAAGTCCCTCCGCCGATGCCCGTCTTCTCTTCGATTGGCACGATGAGTTTCATTATAAACTAGTATTAATAATTGAGTGTCATCATGCTAACTGAGACATTGCAAAATATCTTTTCTGCAGAATAACTCCCGAGCGGCATCGGACCACCCTTCTCCAGGGCAATCGTCTCCAAACGAAGCCGGCGGGAGCAACCGTGGTGTTTCTCCTCCTTGATGACCACTACGGTAAGTTTCTCCTCCAAACTTAGCTTGTTTTCCTCTAAAATGAGATAATTAGCCCATTTAGCTCCAAGAAGACATAATTAGGTAATTTAGCTCCAACAAGAGGAGAAGACATAGAAAAAATGAAAATAAAGAAGAAGAAGAAGAAGAGAAGAAGGAGAAGGAGGAGGAGGAGGAGGAGGAGGAGGAGGAGGAGAAGGAGGAGGAGAAGGCCAAGGACCTTCTAGTCCTTCTCCTCCTCCTCCTTCTCCTCCTTCTCCTCCTTGATTTCTTCTTCTTCTCCTCCTCCTCCTCTTTCTTCTCCTCTTTCATATTATCCTTGCTTTAATTTCCCCAACAATGACATAATTAGTCCATTTAGCTCCAAAATACCATAATAAGCTCAAAATGGCATAAGAACCTTGGTTAACTCATTAATATTATATACTTAGCTTGTTTTCCTATAAAATGGGAGAATTAGCCCATTTAGCTCAAAAAAGACATAATCAGGTAATTTAGCTCCAACAAGAGGAGAAGAGGAGAAGAAATAGGCAAAATGAAAAGATAGAAGAAGAAGAAGAGAAGAAGAAGAAGAGAAGAAGAAGAAGAGAAGAAGGAGGAGGAGGAGGAGGAGAAGAAGGCTAAGGACCTTCTAGTCCTTCTCCTCCTCCTCCTTCTCCTCCTCCTCCTCCTTCTTCTTGATTTCTTCTTCTTCTCCTCCTCCTCCTCTTTCTTCTCCTCTTTCATATTATCCTTGCTTTAATTAACCCAACAATGACATAATTAGCCCATTTAGCTCCAAAATACCATCATAAGCTCAAAATGGCATAAGAACCTTGGTTAGCTCATGAATATTATATACTTAGCTTGTTATCCTCTAAAATGACATAATTAGCCCATTTAGCTCAAAAATAAGGAGAAGGAAGAAGAAGAAGAAGAAGAGAAGAAGAAGAGAAGGAGAAGGAGAAGAAGAAGAAGGAGGAGGAGAAGAAGAGAAGAAGAAGGAGAAGGAGGAGAAGAAGGAGAAGGAGCCCTCCTTCTTCTCCTTCTTCTTCTCTCCTTCTTCTCCTCCTTCTTCTCCTTCTTCTTCTCTTCTTTTTTCTTCTTCTCCTCCTCCTTCTCCTTCTCCTTCCCCTTCCCCTCCTCCTCCTCCTCCTCCTCCTCCTCCTCCTTCTTGTTTTTCTTCTCCTTGTTCTCTTCTTGCTTCTTCTCTTTCTTCTTCAATTTAGCTTATTTGTCATATATATGTTGTTGTTCTTCTTCTTCTGACTTTCTTATTCCCATTTTGCAGATTGGATGTACTACATGCATGGAAGCTGGAGTTGGAGTGCTTTAGTTTCCGTTTTTATTTGAGTTGATGAACAATGTGGAACTATATGTATATGTATATATGGATGAACAATATATGTGCAACTATATGTATGTTGTATGGATGAAACTTTGTATGTGTTGGTTCTTTTGATATATGGGATGTACGTTGATGAACAAATGGCATTGATGAGCTTTATATGTATATCATATATGTTTTGTGACCTATTTATCATATATGTGCTATGAATTATATGTATATGTGCTATGAAATAGAAAAAATAAAAACAAATGTGACAATATAGGGTCTTTGCCGTCAGCTGACCGACGGCAAAGGTGCCACGTAGCGCCCAGCTGTGCAACCTGGGCAGTAGCAGCTGGCCATATAGTCTCTTTGTTGTCAGCCTCCAGGGGGCAGACGGCAAAGAAGAGGGGATAGAGGAGGAGGGAGGAGGAGGCAGACGGCAAAGAGTGGAGAGAGGGGGGAGGGGAGGACCCGGCAGACGGCAAAGATGGACGTGGAGGCAGACGACAAAGATGGAGGGGGAGGGGAGGGGAGGAGAAGGCAGACGACAAAGATGGACGGGGAGGCAGACGGCAAAGGCTCCGTTAACCCCTAACGGAGGCAACGCGTGTCTGCTGCCGTCTCAAGAGCTTTGCCGACAGCTCCTGAGGAAAGTTGACGGCAAAGAGCTTTGTCGTCCGCCTTGCGCGGGCAGACGGCAAAGAAGGTCCTATGCCGTCGTAGGCTGACGGAGAAATTTTGCCGGCCGTGACAATATTTGCCGTCTGTGGTATTGTCTTTGCCGTGCGGGATATTGTCTTTGCCGTCTGTGATGGCAGACGGCAAAGAAGGGTGATTCCTGTAGTGAGGGGAACCCTGGCGCAGGTGGGCCTAAGGCCCACCAGGGGGTGCACCACCCCTTCCTCCCCTCCTCGCCGCCACCCCTCCCCCCATCTAGGGATGCAGCCCCCCCCCCCCCTTCAAGGGGGAAACCCTAAAGGGGACGCCACCCTCCCTTCCCACTATACATAGCGGGGGTTTCGGCCATTGGAGACACTGTTTTCCATCTCTCTCTCGGCGCAGCCCTGCTCTTCTTCTTCCTCTTCTCCCACGAGGTTTGGCGAAGCCCTGCCGGGAGACCTCGTCTCTCCATCGACACCACGCCGTCGTGCTGCTGGAGATCTTACCCAACCTCTCCCACCTCCTTTATGGTTCAAGGTGCGGGAGACGTCACCGGGCTGCACGTGTGTTGAACGCGGAGGTGTCGTGGTTCGGCACTAGATCAGAATCACACCGCGATCTGAATCGCCGCGAGTACGACCCCATCAACCTCGTTTTAGCAACGCTTCCGTTTAGCGATCTTCAAAGGTATGAAGATGCACTCTTCCCTCTCTCGTTGCTGGTCTCTCCAGAGGAAGATCTGAATATGGCATAGGAAAATTTTGAATTTATACTACGTTACCCAACAGTGGCATCCGAGCCAGGTTTTCCATGCGTAGATTCCATGCACGAGTAGAACGTAAAAGGTTGTGGGTGCTGATTTGTCAATTGCTTGCCGCTACTAGTCTTATTCTTTTCCGACGGTATTGTGGGATGAAGCCGCCCGGACCGACCTTACACGTACGCTTACATGAGACACGGTCCACCGGCCGACATGCACACCGTGCATAAAGGTGGCTAGAGGGTGTCTTTCTCTCCCACTCTAGTCGGATTGGATTTGATGAAAAGGGTCCTTATGAAGGGTAAATAGCTTTGGCGTATCATCGTTGTGGCTGTCACGTAGGTAAGAAGGCATTCTTGCTAGAAACCCAAATCAGCCACGTAAAACTTGCAACAACAATTAGAGGATGTCTAACTTGTTTTTGCAGGATTTGACATGTGATGTGATATGGCCAAAGTTGTGATGTTACATGTGTGATGTATAAGATGATCATGTTCTTGTAATAGGATTCACGACTTGCATGTCGATGAGTATGACAACCGCTAGGAGCCATAGGAGTTGTCTTAATTTATTGTATGAGATGAAACGCCATGTGTTCACTACTTTTACTTCATTGCTAACGGTTAGCTATAGTAGTAGTAGTAGTAGTAGTAGTAGTTGGCGTGACGACTTCACGGAGACACGATGATGGAGATCATGGTGTCACGCCGGTGACAATGATGATCATGCGATGCCCGAAGATGGAGATCGAAAGAGCAAAGATGATAATGGCCATATCATGTCACTATATGATTGCATGTGATGTTTATCATGTTTTTCATGTTATTGCTTAGAACAACGGTAGCATAATAAGATTATCCCTCAAAAAAATTTCGAGAACGTATTCCCCTAAGTGTGCACCACTGCGAAGGATCGTTGTCTCGAAGCACCATGTGATGATCGGGTGTGATAGATTCTAACATTCACATAGAACGGGTGTAAGCCAGATTTACACACGCTAAACACTTAGGTTGACTCGACGAGCTTAGCATGTACATACATGACCTTGAATACAAGAGACCGAAAGGTCGAACATGAGTCGTATGGTTGAATACGATCAGCATGAAGTTGCTCACCATGACGATTAGTCCGTCTCACGTGATGATCGGATATGGGTTAGTGAACATGGATCATGTATCACTTAGATGACTAGAGGGATGTCGATTTAAGTGGGGGTTCATACTTAATTTGATTTTACGAACTTAATTGTCATGAACTTAGTCTAAAAGTTGTCTTTACAAATATTGTAGATCCAATGGCCAACGCACCTGTCAACCTCAATTTCAACGCATTCCTAGAGAAAAACAAGCTGAAAGATGATGGTAGCAACTATGCGGACTGGGTCCGCAACTTGAAGCTCATCCTCGAAGCAGCTAAAAAGGCTTATGTCCTTAATGCGCCACTAGGTGACCCTCCTGCTCCCGCAGCAGCCCAGGACATTCAAAACGTATGGCAGACACGGAGTGATGACTACTCTCTAGTTAGGTGTGGCTTGTTATAAAGTTTGGAAACGGGGCTCCAAAGGCGTTTTGAGCAACATGGAGCATATGAGATGTTCCAGGAGCTGAAACTAGTTTTCGAGCTCACGCCCGTGTCGAGAGATATGAAGTCTCCGACAAGTTCTTTAGATGTAAGATGGAGGAGAATAGTTCTGTTAGTGAGCATATACTCAGAATGTCTGGGTTACACGGTCGTCTGACTTTGCTTGGAGTCGAACTTCTGGATGACGCTGTAATTGACAGAATCCTCCAGTCTCTCCCACCAAGCTATAAGGGTTTTGTGCTGAACTACAACATGCAAGGGTTGGAGAAGACCATTCCCGAGTTGTACTCGATGCTGAAATCTGCAGAAGTAGAAATAAAGAAAGAGCATCGAGTATTGATGGTCAACAAGACCACCAGTTTCAAGAAGGGCAAGGGTAAGAAGAACTCCAAGAAAGACAGCAAAGCCGTTGCCGCGCCCGGTAAGCCAGATGTCGGGAAGAAGAAAAAGAATGGACCCAAGCCTGAGACTGAGTGCTTCTAGTGCAAGGAAAAAGGTCACTAGAAGCGGAACTGCCCCAAGTACTGAGCATACAAGAAGGCCGGCAACGTTAAAGGTATATATGATATACATGTTATTGATGTGTACCTTACCAGCGCTCGTAGTAGCTCCTGGGTATTTGATAGCGGTGTTGTTGCTCACATTTGCAACTCAAAGCAGGAACTGTGAATAAGCGGAGACTAGCCAAGGACGAGGTGACGATGCGCGTTGGGAATGGCTCCAAGGTCGATGTGACCGCCGTCGGCATGCTGCCTCTACATCTACCTTCGGGATTAGTTTTAAACCTTAAAAATTGTTATTTAGTTCCAGCTTTGAGCATGAACATTGTGTCAAGGTCTTCCTTAATGCGAGATGGCTACTCATTTAAGTCAGGGAATAATGGTTGTTCTATTTATATGAGCGATATGTTTTATGGTCATCCTCCGCTGGTGAATGGTTTATTCTTGATGAATCTCGATCGTGATGTTACACATATTCATAGTGTGAATACCAAAAGATGCAATGTTGATAATGATAGTCCCACATACTTGTGGCACTGCCGCCTTGGTCATATCGGCGTTAAGCGCATGAAAAGCTCCATACTGATGGAATGTTAGAGTCTCTTGACTTTGAATCATTTGACACATGTGAGCCGTGCCTCATGGGAAAGATGACTAAACTACATTCTCAGGAATAATGGAGAGAGCAACTGACTTATTGGAAATAATACATACCGATGTGTGTGGTCAAATGAACGTTGAGGCTCGCGGTAGCTATCGTTATGTTCTCACTCTCACCGATAATTTGAGTAGGTATGGGTATATCTACTTAATGAAGTACAAGTCTAAAACATTTGAAAAGTTCAAGGAATTTCAGAGTGAGGTTGAGAATCAACGAGACAAGAAAATAAAGTGTCTACGATCTGATCGTGGAGGAGAATATTTGAGTCACGAGTTTGGTGCACACCTAAGGAAATGTGGAATTGTTTCACAACTAACGCCGCGTGGCACACCGCAACGTAACGGAGTGTCTGAACATCGTAATCGCACTTTATTGGACATGGTACGATCCATGATATCTCTTACCGACTTACCGCTATCATTTTGGGGATACGCATTGGAAACTGTAGCATTCACTTTAAATAGGGCGCCGTCTAAATCCGTTGAGACGACACCGTATGACCTATGGTTTGGCAAGAAACCTAAGCTGTCATTTCTAAAAGTTTGGGCTGCGATGCTTATGTGAAGAAACTTCAACCAGAAAAGCTCGAACCCAAAGCGGAGAAATGCGTATTCATAGGATACCCTAAGTAAACTATTGGGTATAACTTCTATCTTAGATCTAAAGGTAAAACCTTTGTTGCCAAGTACGGATCCTTTCTAGAGAAAGAGTTTCTCTGGAAAGAAGTAAGTGGGAGGAAAGTAGAACTTGATGAGGTAATTACACCCCCTCTCGAACCAGAGAGTAGCGCAGTGCGGGAAATTGTTCCTATGGCGCCTACACCAACTGGAGAGGAAGTTAATGATGATGGTCATGAATCTTCGGATCAAGTTGCTACTGAACCACGAAGGTCCACAAGGGTACGATCCGCACCAGAGTGGTATGGCAACCCTGTGATGGAAATCATGTTGTTAGACAACGGTGAACCTTCGAACTATGAAGAAGCAATGGCGGGCCCGAATTCCAACAAATGGCTTGAGGCTATGAAATCTGAGATAGGATCCATGTATGAGAACAAAGTATGGGCTTTGGTGGACTTGCCCGATGATCGGCGAGCCATAGAAAATAAATGGATCTTCAAGAAGAAGACTGACGCAAACGGTAATGTGACCGTTTACAAAGCTCGACTTGTCGCAAAGGGTTTTTGACAAATTCAAGGAGTTGACTACGATGAGACTTTCTCTCCCGTAGCGAAGCTGAAGTCAGTCCGAATCATGTTAGCAATTGCCACTTTTCATCATTAGGAAATTTGGCAAATGGACGTCAAAATAGCGTTCCTTAACAGGTATCTTCAGGAAGAGTTGTATATGATGCAACTAGAAGGTTTTGTCGATCCTAAGAGCGCTAACAAGGGATGCAAGCTCCAGCCTCCATCTATGGGCTGGTGCAAGAATCTCGGAGTTGGAACATTCGCTTTAATGAGGTGATTAAAGCGTTTGGGTTCATACAGGTTTATGGAGAAGCATGTCTGTACAACAAAGTGAGTTGGAGATCTGTAGCTTTCCTCATACTATATGTGGATGACATATTATTGATGGGGAATAATACAGAGTTATTGGAGAGCAGAAAGGCCTAGTTGAACAAGAGTTTTTCAATGAAGGACCTTGGAGAAGTTGCAGACATATTAGGCATCAAGATCTATAGAGATAGATCGAGACGCCTCATAGGTCTATCGAAAGTACATACCTTGACAAGTTATTGAAGAAGTTCAATATGGAAAACTCAAATAAGGGGTTCTTGCCAGGTTTGCAAGGTATGAGATTGAGTAAGACTCAGTCACCGACCACGACAGCAGATAGAGAGAAGATGAGTATTGTCCCCTACGCTTCAGCCGTAGACTCTCTAATGTATGCCATGTTGTGTACCAGACCTGATATAAACCTTGCCATAAGTTTGGTAGGGAGGTACCAAAGTGATCACGTTAAGGAACACTGGACAGCGGTCAAGAATATAAATAAGTACCTGAAAAGGACTAAGGAGATGTTTCTCGTTTATGGAGGTGACGAAGAGCTCGTCGTAAAGGGTTACGCCGATGCTAGATTCGACACAAATCCGGATGACTCTAAGTCACAGACCAGATACGTGTATGTTTTGAATGGCGGGGCAGTGAGCTGGTGCAGCAGCAACCAAGACGTCGTGGCAACATCTACATGTGAAGCAGAGTACATAGCTGCTTTAGAAGCGGCTCATGAAGGGATTTGGATGAAGGAGATCATCACCAACCTTGGAGTGGTTCCAAGCGCGTCGGTTCCGATGACACTCTTATGTGATAACACTGGAGCCATTGCCATAGCCAAGGATCCCAGATTTCACCAGAAGACCAAGCACATCCAACACCACTACGACTCCATCTAGGACCAGGTCCAGAGAGGAGTAATAAATATTTGTAAAGTGCACACAGATCTGGACATTGCAGACCCATGGACTAAACCTCTTCCTCGAGCAAAACATGATCAACACCACAATGCAAAGGGTGTTCGATACATCACAATGTAACTAGATTATTGACTCTAGTGCAAGTGGGATACTGTTGGAAATATGCCCTAGAGGCAATAATAAAATGGTTATTATCATATTTCCTTCTTCATGATAATCTTCTATTGTTCATGCTATAATTGTATTAACAGGAAACAGTAATACATGTGTGAATAAATAGATCACAATGTGTCCCTAGCAAGCCTCTAGTTGGATAGCTTGTTGATCAATAGATGATCATGGTTTCTTGATCATGGACATTAGATGTCATTGATAACGAGATCACATCATTGGGAGAATGATGTGATGGACAAGACCCAATCCTAAGCATAGCACTAGATCGTGTTGTTCGTATGCTAAAGCCTTTCTAATGTCAAGTATCTTTTCCTTTGATCGTTAGATTGTGCAACTCCCGGATACCATAGGAGTACTTTGGGCGTATCAAACGTCACAACGTAACTGCGTGATTATAAAGGTGCACTACGGGTATCTCCGAAAGTGTCTGTTGGGTTGGTACAAATCGAGATCGGGATTTATCACTCCGTGTGACGGAGAGGTATCTCTGGGCCCACTCGGTAGAACATCATCATAATGAGCTCAGTGTGACTAAGGAGTAAGTCACGGGATGATGTTCTACGGAACGAGTAAAGAGACTTACCAGTAACGAGATTGAACAAGGTATAGGTATACCGACGATAGAATCTCGGGCAAGATCTATACCGAGAAACAAAGGGAATTGTATACGGGATTGATTGAATCCTTGACATCGTGGTTCATCCAATGAGATCATCGTGGAACATGTGGGAGCCACCATGGGTATCCAGACCCCGCTGATGGTTATTGTCCATAGAGATGTCTCGGTCATGTCTGCATGCCTCCCGAATCCGTAGGCTCTACACACTTAAAGTTCAATGACGCTAGGGTTATAGGCAATTGTTATACAAGGTTACCTAATGTTGTTAGGAGTCTCGGATGAGATCCCGGACATCACGAGGAGCTCCGGAATGGTCCAGCGGTAACGATGGATATATAGGTTGGATGGGTTTGGACACCGGAAATGTTTCGGATACCACCGGCAAAGTGTTGGGACCACTAGAAGGGTTCCGGAGGCCCACCGAGAGAGGCCACGATCCCCAGGAGGCTACATGGACCAAGTGTGAGAGGGAACCAGCCCCTGGGTGGGCTGGTGCGCCCCCCACACCCAGCCCATGGCGCCTAAGAGGGGGAAGGGGGGAACCCTAGCGCAGGTGGGCCTAAGGCCCACCAGGGGGTGTGCCACCCCCTCCTCCCCTCCTGGCCGCCACCCCTCCCCCCATCTAGGTCTGCCGCCCCCTTCAAGGGAGAAACCCTAAAGGGGGCGCCACCCTCCCTTCCCCCTATATATAGCGGGAGTTTTGGTCATTGGTGACACGGTTTTCCATCTCTCTCTCGGCGCAGCCCTGCTCTTCTTCTTCCTCCTCTCCCACGGTGCTTGGCAAAGCCCTGCCAGGAGACCTTGTCTCCCCATCGACACCACGCCATTGTGCTGCCGGAGATCTTCCCCAACCTCTCCCTCCTCCTTGTTGTTTCAAGGTGCGGGAGACGTCACCGGGCTGCACGTGTCTTGAACGCGGAGGTGTCGTGGTTCGGCACTAGATCGGAATCACACCGCGATCTGAATCGCCACGAGTACGACTCCATCAACGACGTTCTAACAACGCTTCCGCTTAGCAATCTTCAAAGGTATAAAGATGCACTCTTCCCTCTCTCGTTGCTGGTCTCTCCATAGGAAGATCTGAATATGGCGTTGGAAAATTTTGAATTTATGCTACTTTGCCCAAAAATATCATCCCGCTCGTAATGGAGATGGCTCCTCCCACCTCCTCCCACCCACCAGCCAGCGCAACCATGGTGATATCTAGTCTTTGATCCCATGGAAGGACTTCTTCATTGGGATTTCTCTCCCGGCCATGCGGTCGCGGATCAGGTGTGTCGCAAATTTGGATCTTCAGTTCACTTCTCTCCATCTCTATCTACCAAGGAATTCTTTTTGGTAGTCTCTTTCTCCTCAGCTTCGTTTGCACTTTCGGTGGAATCTGTGCGAGTGGCTTTGCAATGTTGTATTGGGGGTAATCATCATGGCTTTCACGTGATTCAGTTAAGCTCAAGATCCTTTCGCTTCTTTGTGGCTGCCAAAAAAGTTGGACATTTTATATATGGTTTGAAGGATTACATTTGGCCGGACTTTATCTTCCACTTTCAGCTCTATAAGATCCGCTTGGTGAATTTTGAATTTGGTTAGCATGTTGATGACGAATTGGTTGAATTGTCTAATAGAAAGCATATGTCTGTTAATTTGAATTTTTGAGTCCTTGAATTGGGCACATCCAGTGATCATTCCTCGGCTCTTGAACTTCAAAAATTTGGTTTTACCAAGAAAATCAACATGGAGACATCATGTTCATCATCTAAGTAAGTACCAGGGTGATGCAACAATTCCCGATCATCACCAAAAGAATCTGATGCTTCTTTGCTTAATTCTTTAGCTCCATCACGTCGGATGCACAACATGATTTAGTTTGGCAATTTTTTGACCAAGATTCCTTCTGATCCTCAATTGGTAACTGCTTGGCAATTTCTGGGCCCTAATTGTCACTCCACTTATTGGGATTCTCTTAATGACAATTTATTATACCACACTCTTGAATTGAGACATGTTAGTTATGATGACACTGGAATCAAGATGACTCTGTCTATCCGGTCGGTGCCTTCCCAAATTTATATCTGTAAACGACTTGGTCGTGTCCTATTTGTTTCTGTTTGGATCACACGCAAATCAATTGTCCAGGTAATTCTTGTTTCAAATGCTCAAAATCGATCTGTGTTTGTGTTGTGGATTGGAGCGACAACCATGAGAATGAGACGGCCCACTATAGCCCACCTCCTTTCTATTCTAAATGCCTAGGCTTGGGCCATGTGAAACATGATTGCACCATTGGATTTCGTTGCAGAATTTGCTCCATGCTGGGTCATATGAGTTGGTCCTGCTGTAATTTTCAAAAAATGATTTTCCTCTGCCTAAGGGGACCTGGGGGGTAAGCAATGTACAAAGTTGATTTGGAGAAAGAAATCTCATAATTTGGAAACCATTGGTCATACGGGTAAGAAGATCTGGCGAATCAAACATGACCATAGATGTCCTTTTGTGTTGGCAGGATTTGATACGGCTCTACTCCCGAAGTCTCCACTTGTTTGTTCTTCTATTGCTTCATCTCCTGTTTTGCATGCGTGCTCCCCACTGCTGCCTCTCCACACCACTCCATTTGCAAGGGCTGTGGTGCTGCTCCAGCCTGCCATGGCCAACTTCCCGATCAACCCCATCCCGTACCTCCCTGCTGGTATGACCATTGATCACGGGCCGGCGGACAAGAAGATCCGGTCAGACATGGTGGTCCACCCGGTGTCACCGCTCATCCATGATTTCCTGGCCATTGCGGAATCTAGTCGTTTCATCCCAATCCATGAGAGAAAAGCACCGCGGCAGACGATTGAAGGCATGCTTTATGAGGCCAATCTCCCTCCGACTGAAAGCTCTGATCACCCACTAGGTATTGCTATTTTTGGCTTTCAGGACTCGTTCATTAGAGACATTATTGTTGATACTACTTTTGAACTTGATGAGGGAGACATTGTTATATCTTTTGTGAGGCATGGTGAAGCTCTGAACATGCGATTGACGACCTTTGGTCCTGAGTTACGGTTGATGAATACTGGTTTCCCTGATGACTATCAAACCGTTCATTACATCCATCATTCGGTTGATAACTTTGGTCGCTTGATCACCTTGCATCACCCTAATGGATACTGCCGAATTTTTCTTGGTTAAATCTAGAGTGATTAATATGAGTTCGATCCCTAAAGACTTTATCATGCATCAGCTTGGTGGTGCTCGCAAGTGTTCGAAATATACCCTAGAGGCAATAATAAGTTGGTTATTATTATATATATTTCCTGCTCATGATAATCATTTGTTATCCTTGCTAGAATTGTATTGATTGGAAACTCAAATACATGTGTGTGGATACATAGACAATACACTGTCCCTAGTGAGCCTCTGAAGGACTAGCGCGTTGATCACGAATGGTCAAGGTTTCCTCACCATAGACATGAGATGTCGTTTGATAATGGGATCACATCATTAGGAGAATGATGTTATCGACAAGACCCAAACTATGAACGTAGCATATGATCGTGTTAGTTTATTGCTACTATTTTTGCATGTCAAGTGTCTGTTCCTATGACCATGTGATCATGCAACTTTCGGACACCGGAGGAATGCCTTGTGTGTATCAAACATCACAACGTAACTTGCGGGTTATCCCGGGGCCCAATTGGTAATGCAACATCACAACAAGAGTTATTCACGAGATTTTGTATTACTTAACGAGTAAAGAGACTTGCGGGTAACGAGATTGAAGTAGGTGTGGAGATACCAACGATCGAAACTTGGGAAAGTAACATACAGATGGACAAAGGGAATAGTGTATGGGATTAATTCAATCCTTGACATTGAGGTTCGACCGCTAAATATATTCGTAGAATATGTAGGAGCCAATATGGACATCCAGGTCCCACTATTAGCTATTGGCCGGAGAATGTCTCGATCATGTCTGCATAGTTCTCGAACCTGTAGGGTCTGCACACTTAAGGTTTGGTGACGGTTTCGTATTAATGAGTTATGTGTGGTAGTAACCGAAAGTTGTTCGGAGTCCCGGATGAGATCTTGGATGTCACGAATAGCTCCGAAATGGAACATAGGTAAATATTTATATATCGCAAGTCATATTTGGGCTACCGGAAAAGTTTCGAGTTTTCCAGAATTGTACTGGGAAGCTTCTAGAAGGTTCCAGAAACTTGTGGAGAAGTCCGGAAGTCCACCAAGGGTTTGACCACGTCCCAAGGGTTTGCATGGGCCGATGGGAGATGTCGTGGCCTTATTGGGCCAAGCACACAAGTCCCTCAAGGCACATGCAGTTGGGTAAGGTGGAAACTCCACCTTTGTATAGAAGGGGAGGAAGGGGACTAGGATTCCACCTCCTCCCTTGTTGGCTACACCCTATGGATTGGAGGGGTTGTTCCCCACGCCCCTCCACCTATATATAGAGAGGAGGGGCGCCCCAAGAGCACACACGAAGCCCTTGGTGCCCCTCTCTCTCCCTAGATTGTTTTCTCCTTCATTCGCGGTTACGGTAGTGCTAGGTCTAGCCCTGCCGGGACAGCTACACCACCACCACCATCACGTCGTCCCGCTGTCAGAAAAATCATCCACCTCTCCGTCCTGTCTTGCTTGATTAAGTAGGTGGAGAACGTCATCGAGCTGTACGTGGAGGTGTCGTATGTTCGACACTAGATCGGGAAGGATCGTGATGAGATCGCGGGACGGATCGTGATGAGATCGCATGATAGATCGTGATGGGATCGCAGGACTGATAGTGTTTGGATCGCAAAGAGGTATGACTACATCAACCGCGTTATTACGCTTCCGCTTAGCAATCTACAGGGGTATGTAGATGCACTCTCTCCTCTCATAGATGGTCATCACCAAGGATAAATCTTGTGTGCGCGTAGGAAAACATTTGTTTCCCATGTGATGTTTCTCAACAGTGGCATCATGAGCTAGGTCTATGCGTAGATGACATCTCAAGTAGAACACAAAGGAATTTGTGGGCGTTGATATTCAGATTGCTTCCCTCCTTAGTATTTTCTTGATCCAGCGGTATTGTTGGATGAAGCAGCCCGGACCAACATCACTCGTACGCTTACAAGATACTGGTTCCGTTGACTAACATGCAACTTGTTGCACAAAGATGGCTGACGGGTGTGTGTTTCTCCTAATTTAGTTGAATCGGATTTGACAGAGGCGATCCTTGGAGAAGATTAAATAGCAACTTGTGTATCACCGTTGAGGTTTTGCGTAAGTAAGATGCGATCATGCTAGATACTCATAGCAGCCACGTCAAACATGCAACAACAAATTAGAGGACGTCTAACCTGTTTTTGCAGGGTATGTTGTGATTTGATATGTCGAAAGACATGATTTGATATATTTGATGTATGAGATGATCATGTTGTAATAGTTAAATATCGACTTGCACGTCAATGCTATGGCTACCGGCAGGAGCCATAGGGTTGTCTTAAATTGTTTTGCGCTTGGTGATGCTTTGCTTTATAGCTAGTTCAGAAGTACCAACATAGTTGGTGCGACAACCTTGATGGCACCACAATGATGTAGATCACGGTGTGGCGCCGGTGATGATGGAGATCATGTCGGTGCTTTGGTGATGGATATCAAAAGAATAGGATGATGGCCATATCATGTCACTTATAATTTGCATGTGATGTTCATACTTTTTTGCACCTTATTTTACTTAAGACGTCGGTAGCATTATAAGGTGATACCTCACTAAAATTTTAAGATAAAATTGTGTTCTCCCCGACTGTGCACTGTTGCAACAGTTCGTCGTTTCAAGACACCATGTGATGATCGAGTGTGATAGACTCTACGTTCACATACAATGGGTGCAAGACAGTTTTGCACACGCAGAACACTCGGGTTTAACTTGAAGAGCCTAGCATGTACAGACATGGCCTTGGAACACAAGATATCGAAAGGTCGAACATGAGTCATATAGTACATATGATCAATATGGAGATGTTCATCATTGAAGCCAACTTAACTCACGTAATGATTGGACTTGAGTTGGTGAATTTGGATCATGTATCACTCGAATGACTAGAGGGATGTCAATTTAAGTGGGAGATCTTAAGTAATATGCTAAATTGAACTTATTATCATGAATATAGTCAAAATGTGTTTATGAATTATGTTTTAGGTTGCGCTATAGCTCCAATGTTTTTGATATGTTCCTAGAGAAAACTTAGTTGAAACATGATAGTAGCAATTATACGGACTGGGTCGATAAACTGAGGATTGTCCACATTGCTGCATAGAAGGCTTATATTCTTAATGCACGGCTCGTATGCTACCCCGGACGTCGCCTGTGGATGTTGCGAACATCTGACATACACGTTTTTGATCACTACGTGATAGTTCAGTGCATAATGCTTAACAACTTAGAATTGAGGCGCCCAAGACGTTTTGAATATCACGGAACACATGAGATGTTCCAAGAGGTGAGATTTGGATTTCATGCTCGTGCCCATGTTGAGAGGTATGAGACCTCCGAAAGGATTCTTTGTCTACAAAGTAAGGGAGAAAAGCTCAATTGTTGAGCATGTGCTAAAATTGTCTGGGTACTACAAATCGTTTGAATCAAGTGGTAGTTGATCTTCCAGATAAGATAGTGATTGGCATAGTTCTCCAAAGTCACTGCCACCAAGCTACTGGAGCTTTGTGATTAACTATAGCCTATCAGGGACGCTCAAGATGGTCCCTGAGTTATTCGCGATGTTTGACACCGCGAAAGTAGAAATCAAGTAGGAGCATAAATTGTTGATGGTTAGTAAATCCACTAGTTTCACGAAGGGCAATGACAAGAAGGGATACTTCATGAATGGCAAACCAGTTGCTACTCTAGTAAAGAATCCCAAGGTTGAACCCAAACCCGAGACTAAGTGCTTCTGTTATGAGGGGAACGGTCAATGAAGCGGATCTACCATAGATACTTGGTAGATAAGAAGGATGGCAAAGTCGAGGAAAGTTTATTGGATATATGTGATACTGATGTGTACCTTGCTAGTACTCCCAGGACCACCGGGTATTAGATACCGGTTCAGTTGTTAAGTGTTAGTAACTCGATATTATAGCTATGGACTAAATGTATACTAGCAAGGGTGAGGTGAAGATGTGTGTTGGAAGTTATTCCAAGGTTGATGTGATCAAACATCGCACACTCCCTCTACCATCCGGTTAGTGTTGAACCTAATAATTGTTATTTGGTGTTTGTGTTGAGCATAGACATGATTAGATTGTGTTTATTGCAATATGGTTATTCATTTACACAGGATAATGGTTACTCTGTTTACTTGAATAATACCTTCAATGGTCTTGCACCTAAAATGAATGGTTTATTGAATCTCAATCGTAGTGATACAGATGTTCATAATGTTGATGCCAAAAGATACAAAGTAGTAATGATATTACAACTTACATGTGGCACTGCCGCTTGACTCATATTGGTACAAAACGCATGAAGAAGCTCGATGCTGATGGATCTTTGGACTCACTCATTTTCTAACCATTTGAGACATGCGAACCATGCCTATTGGTGTAAAGGCATGAAGAAATTCCATGTAGATGGATTGTTTAGACTCACTTGATTTTGAATCACTTGAGACATGCAAATCATGCCACATGGGCAAGATGACTAAAGGCCTCGTTTTCAGTGAGATGGAACGAGCAAGTGACTTGTTCGAAATAATACATTTTGATGTATGCAGTCCAATGAGTGCTGAGGCACGCAGTGGATTTAATTATGTTCTTGTTTCACTGATGACTTGAGTAGATACAAGTGTATTTGCTTGATGAATCACAAAGTCTGAAATATTGAAAAGTTCAAAGCAATTTCAGAGTGAAGTTAAGGATCGTCGTGACAAGAGGATAATGTGATCATGGGGGTAAATATATATCTGAGTTGCAGGTTTGGTAAACATTTAAGACAATGTGAAAATTGTTTCACAACTCATGCCACCTGGAACACATAGTGTCATGGTGTGTCCGAATGTCATAGTCGCGCCCTATTGAATATGGTGCATACTATGATGTGTCTTATCGAATTACCACTAATGTTTTTGGCTTAGGCATTAGAGATAACCACATTCACTTGAAATAGGGCACCACGTAATTCTGTTGAAATGACACCATATGAACTATGGTTTGGAGATACCTAAGTTGTCTTTTCTTAAAAGTTTGGGGCTACGACGCTTATGTGAAAAAGTTCCAGCCTGATAAGCTCAAACAGTTGGGAATACCTCCTATCTCATATCCGAAAGCAAAGTGTTTGTTTCTAGAAAAGGGTCCTTTCTCGAGGAAGAGTTTCTCTCGAAAGAATTGAGTCGGAGGATGGTGGAACTTGATGAGGTTATTGAACCGTCACTTCAACCAGAGAGTACAAGGGCACATGAAGTTATTCCTGTGGCTCCTGTACCAGTTGAAGTAGAAGCTGATGATGTTGATCATAAAGCTCTAGATCAAGTTACCACCAAAGCTCGTAGGTCGACCAGGACGCGTACTACTCCAGAGTAGTACGGTAATCATGTCTTGGAGGTCATGTTGCTGGACAACAATGAACCTACGAGCTATGGAATAGCGATGGTGGGCCCGGATACCGATGAATGGTTGAAGGCCGTGAAATCCGAGATAGGATCCATGTATGAAAAGAAAGTGTAGACTTTGGAAGAACTACTTGATGGTTGTAGGGCCATTAAGTAGAAGGGTATCTTTAAAAGGAAGACAGACGATGAAGGTGAATGTCACCATTAAGAAAGCTCGACTTGTGGCGAAGAGGTTTCTCACAACTTCAAGGAGTTGACTACGATGAGACTTTCTCACCCGTAGCGATGCTAAAGTCTATTGGAATTATTTTAGCAGTGGATGTATTTTTCAATTATGAAAACTTGCAGATGGATTTCAAAACATTGTTTGCTTGATGGTTTCCTTGAGGAAAGGTTGTATGCGATAAAACCAGAAGGTGTTAACGATCCTAAGGATGCTAACAAGTATGCAAGCTCCAGCGATCCTTCTATGGACAGGATCAAGCATCTCGGAGTTGGAATATACGCTTTGATGAGATGATCAAAGCTTTTGGGTTTATACAAAGTTTATGAGAAACTTGTATATCGAGGAAAGTGAGTGGGAGAACTACTGAATTTATGATAAGTATATGTGGTTGGCATATTCTTGATTGGAAATGGTGTAGAATTTCTGGAAAGCTTATAAAGTTGTTTGAAAAGTATTTTTCAAAGGAAAACCTGGATTGACCTACTTGAACATTGTGCATCAAGATCTATAGAGATTGATCAAGACACTTGGTATAACTTTCAATGAACACATACCTGGACAAGATTTTGAAGGTGTTTGAAATGGATCGGTCAAAGAAGGAATTCTTGGTTGTATTGTAAGGTGTGAATTTGAGTAAGACTCAAACCCTAACCACGGAATAAGAAAGAGAAAGAACGGACGTTGTCCCCTATGCCTTAGTTGTAGGCTCTATAGTATGCCATGTTGTGTACCGCACCTAATGTGTGCCTTGCCATGAGTTTGTCAAGCGGTACACAGAGTGATCTAGGATTGAATCACAGAACAGCGTCAAAGTTATCCTTAGTAACTAGTGGATGAAGGAATTTTTTCTTGATTATGGAGGTAATAAAAGAGTTCGCCGTAAAGGGTTACGCCGATGCAAGCTTTGACACTAACCTGATTCGTATAGTCGAGCAGTCAGTTCCAAGTGGAGCGTAGTAGCACCATCTATAGTATAACATAGAGATTTGTAAAGTACACACGAATGTGAATGTTACTCACCCGTTTACTAAAAACCTCTCTCACAAGGAAGACATGATCAAACCCCAGAACTGTATGGGTGTTAGATTCCTTACAATCACATAGTGATGTGAACTGTATTATTGGCTCTAGTGCAAGTGGGAGGCTGTTGGAAATATGCCCTAGAGGCAATAATAAATTGTTTTATTATCATATATATATATATCCTTGTTCATGATAATCCTTTATTATCCATGCTAGAATTGTATTGATTGGAAACTCAAATACATGTGTGGATACATAGACAACACACTGTCCCTAGTGAGCCTCTAAAGGATTAGCTCGTTGATCAAAGATGGTCAAGGTTTCCTGACCATAGACATGAGATGTCGCTTGATAACGGGATCACATCATTAGGAGAATGATGTGATGGAAAAGACCCAAACTATGAACGTAGCATATGATCGTGACAGTTTATTGCTACTGTTTTCTGCATGTCAAGTATCTGTTCCTATGACCATGAGATCATGCAACTTCCGGACACCAGAGGAATGGCTTACGTGTATCAAATGTCACAACGTAACTACGTGACTATAAAGGTGCTCTACAGGTATCTCCGAAGGTGTCTGTTGGGTTGGCATGGATCAAGACTAGGACTGGTCACTCCTTGTTATGGAGAGGTGTCTCGGGGCCCATTCGGTAATGCAACATCACAACAAGCCTTGCAAGCAATGTGACTAAAGAGTTAGTCATGGGATTTTTGTAATTACGGAATGAGTAAACAGACTTGCCGATAACGAGATTCAACTAGGTGTGCAGATACCGACGATCGAATCTCGCTATACCGATGGACAAAGGGAATAGTATACGGGATTAACTGAATCCATTTAACTGAGGTTCGATCGATAAAGATCTTCGTAGAATATGTAGGATCCAATATGGACATCCAGGTCCGCTATTGTTTATTGGCCGGAGAGTGTCTCGGTTATGTGTGCATAGTTCTCGACCCCGCAGGGTCTGCACACTTAAGGTTTGGTATTAATGAGTTATGTGTGGTAGTAACCAAAAGTTGTTCGGAGTCCCGGATGTCACCAGGAGCTCCGGAAATGTCCGGAGGCAAAGATTTATATATGGGAAGTCATATTTTGGCTACCGGAAAAGTTTTGGGTTTTTCCGGTATTGTACCGAGAAGCTTCTAGAAGGTTCTGGAAACTTCCAGAGGAGTCCGAAAGTCCATCAAGGATTCCACCACGTCTACAGAGTTTGCATGGGCTTAGGGGAGACGTCATGGCCTTATTGGGCCAAGTGCACAAGTCCCTCATGGCCCATGAAGTTGGGAAAGGTAGAAAGTCCACCTTTGTATGGAAGGGAAGGAAGGGGACTAGGATTCCACCTCCTCCCCCCTTGGCTGCTCCCTAGGGCATGGAGGGGCTATTCCCCACGCCCCTCCACCTATATATAGAGAGCAGGGACACCCCAAGAGCACACATGAAGCTCTTGGCGCCCCTCTCTCTCCCTAGATCGTTTTCTCCTCCGTTCATGGTTTCGCTAGCGCTAGGCGTAGAATTGCTAGGGAAGCTACACCACCATCACCGTCACGCTGTCGCGCTGCCGGAGAACTCATCTACCTCTCCGTCCTCGCTTGGTGGATCAAGGAGGCGGAGAACATCATTGAGTTGTACGTGTGCTGAACGCGGAGGTGCTGTCCGTTCGACACTAGGTCTTCATTCAATGTAGCAGTGATTGGAATGCCCACTTACATGAAGTTCCACTTGCCACCGAGGAACCTTTGCGAGCTAATGGTGATCCGCACCCCATGTTTGGTGATCATATGACAACTGAGCAGATTTACCAACAACATCTGCATAACTGGCTAGTTCAGAATGGTAAAGCTCCTGCTCCTGGTAATGGAAATGTTCATCATGGTCACGGCTAACCTCAGGATCCTGCTACCCCTCAGGTCTCTCCCCAGGGCTCCCCTTAGTGGGGTGCTTGGCCTCAGATCTCCCTGGTTCAGCATAGTCCTGCTCTTGTGAACTACCAAGCTTGGTTGAATGATGAAGTTCTGCAATTTCACCATGGTGTGCCTATTGGAAATACGCCCTAAAGGCAATAATAAATTAGTTATTATTATATTTCCTTGTTCATGATAATCGTTTATTATCCATGCTGTAATTGTGTTGATTGGAAACTCAAATACATGTGTGGATACATAGACAAAACACTATCCCTAGTGAGCCTCTAGTTGACTGGCTCGTTGATCAAAGATGGTTAAGGTTTCCTAGACATGCACAAGTGTTGTCACTTGATAACGGGATCACATTATTAGGAGAATCATGTGATGGATAAGACCCAAACTATAAACGTAGCATGTGATCGTGTCAGTTTATTGCTACTATTTTCTGCATGTCAATGTATCTAATCCTATGACCATGAGATCATGCAACTCCCAGACACCGGAGGAATACCTTGTGTGTATCAAACGTTGAAACGTAACTGGGTAACTATAAAGGTTCTCTATAGGTATGTCTGAACGTGTCTATTGGGTTAGCATGGATCAAGACTGGGATTTGTCACTCCGTGTGATGGAGAGGTATCTCGGGGCCCACTCGGTGATACAACATCACAATAAGCTTGCAAGCAATGTGACTAAGGAATTAGCCACGAGATCTTGTATTACGGAACGAGTAAATAGACTAGCCGGTAACGAGATTCAACTAGGTATGGAGATATCGATGATCGAATCTCGGGCAAGCAACATACCGAGGGACAAAGGGAACATCATACAGGATTAACTGAATCCTTGACACAAAGGTTCAACCGATAAAGATCTTCGTAGAATATGTAGGATCAAATATGGGCATCCAGGTCCCGCTATTGGATATTCACCGGATAGTGTCTTTGGTCATGTCTACATAGTTCTCGAATCCGCGGGGTCTGCAGACTTAAGGTTCGGTGACGTTTCGGTGTAGTTGAGTTATAGGTGCTGGTGACCGAATGTTGTTCGTAGTCCCGGATGAGATCCTGGACATCACGAGGATCTCCAGAATGGTCCAGAGGTAAAGATTGATTTATTGGAAGTCCGGTTTTGGTCAACGGAAAAGTTTCGGGCTCATCGGTACTCTACCGAGAGTGCCGGGAGGGTATCGGGGGAGCACCGGGAGGGGTGTGACGACCCAAAAGACCTCATGCGATGTGGGAGGAGTCAAACCAGCCCCTAGTGGGCTGTTCGAACCGACCACTAAGTCCCATGCGTCTAGGGGTGGGAAAACCCAAAGGTGGAAAAGGTTTCCAAAGGGAGAGGAGGAATATTCCAAGAGGGAGGAGTCCTACTTGGAGTAGGATTGGAGAAGGACTCCTCCACCTCCAATTTCGGCTAAACCTTGAGGGTTTGAGTCTGCCTCCTCCCCGCCCTCCTTCCTATATATACTAGAGGTTTTGAGGGTTTTTGAGACAACAATTTCAACCATGTGCTGCCCTCTCTCTAGATATGTTTCTCCTCTAGTCTAGTTTCAGTGGTGCTTAGGAGAAGCCCTGCTGGAATAGTTCGACCACCACCACCATCATGCCGTCGTGCTGGAGAACTTATCTACCTCTTTGCCCCTCTTGTTGGATCAAGAAGGTGGAGATCGTCATCGAGATGTACATGTGCTTAACGCGGAGGTGTCGTCTGTTCAGCACTAGATCGGGATGGGTCGTGATGGGATCGCGGGACGGATCGTGATGAGATCGCGGGGCGGGCTGCGATTTGGATCGCGAAGATGTTTCACAACATCAACCGCGTTATATACACTTCCTCTTAGCGATCTACAAGGATATGTAGATTCACTCTCCCCTCTCGTAGATGATCATCTCCATGGATAGGTTTTGCGTGCGCGTAGGAAATTTTTTGTTTCCCATGCTACGTTCCCCAAGAGTACCCCCTGCTAATAACATCACCGATAGTTCAGGCTTGGAGTGGAATGACTCCATCTCCGATTGATCTGGTTCTAGATCTACTAGATCACTTTTTCTCTCTCTCTTGGGACATTCTATAGATGGCAATACAACTACCCATGTTGTGTATGTTCGGTTTAGCTTTTTCAGTGGTGGTATTCATGCAGAATTTCAAATTGGGGAAAGCTTTGTCAGTTCTTTTTTCCCAACATGTATTCTAGCAAGTGTTCTCTCCAATATAGCAGTCCCAGTTTCATTCTTGTCTTGCTTCTACTTATGGCCCTTGGCGCGAGGTCTTTGGTTTTTATTATGCTGAATATATTCCTCCTACTTTGGACTTAACCGCCGAACGAGTTCCTACTAGCTATATGGTAATTGAAGAATTATCTGAGGAGACTGCTATTGCTCTTCAGCAAGGTGACCATTTTTGAATCCTTTGAAGTGATGTTGCTGCCTACTAGTAATGCAAGCCTGAATATTCACCCTCGAGCACTGAGTGTGGGGGATGATAATAACCCGAGCATGCTTGCTGGTCATGATGGACCGTTCATTATCTCCGAATTTCCTGGGGGGCAACATTGTCTCTAATGTAGTGTGTACTGAAGATGTGTTCAATCCAGTGCTAACTCCCTCTATGCACACTAATCCAAATGTGGCGACTAGCTCTGCTCTCACTCGTGGCCATAAAGAAAAGGGAAAGTGTCAGACTCATCTTGATACTACCCATCTCCGCCATAGTGAACGCACCAACAAATATGATGGTTTTCGTGTGCCACAACCTCCTGATCATTGTTTGTCATGGTTTCGTCACGACATATGTCCTCGTGCAAAGACTTAGGTGTGAGGCCATCGCAACCATGTGGCAGATTGAGAGGTGTTGGTCGGAATCGAGAGACGCGAGTTTACCTAGGTTCGGCCGCTCCGATGGACGTAAAAGCCTACGTCCTGCTTGTGTTTCATTGATGAAGATGATGATCTCGATTACAAGGGTGCAGAATCTCCACCTATAATCTCATGGGTGTCTAATCTTTCTATCTCTAATTGCTCGGCCTTGTCATGGCTCAATCTAACTTGTCTTAACTTGTCTCCCTTGGGGTGCCTTACCCCTCCTTATATAAGTGGAAGGGCTAGGTTTACATGTAGAGTCCTACTAAGATTAGGAACAGGACTAGTCCCTTTTGAATCCTAAACTGGGTCTTCCTTCCTTCTCAGGGGAGTCTTTCCTCTTCTTGGGCCATTTGTGTGAGCCGACCTTCCTGGCCTCTCTATGAGTCGCTGTATACTGGGGTGCACGCTGGGCCTTGGTCCTCCAGTCTTGTCATTCGCCTGACCCGTCAACCGAGTCACGAGTGAGTCGCCAAGCTCAGCCGGGTCACCAATGAGTCGTCAGCAAGTCACCAAGTCCTAGTCGGGTCACCAATGAGTCATCAGTGAGTCGCCATGTCCCTGCCGGGTCGTATACCAAGCCGGGTTACACCGCGGGGTATATCCCCGACATTAGCCCCCACGTTAGCTTGAATTTATTCAAGGCAAGCTCCTAAAATAATAATAATAAATATGTTAAGGGACTAGATTGCTCCACTGGCCGACTTGATTTACTAAAGTGGCTCCTTGAAAAATCCTGGTTTCTTTGAACTATCTTCAATCATCTTGTAAGTACATGTCCTCCGCAATAAAATACATATGCCATTGAGTCGGCCTCCAATGCTTTGGCTTGATGTAAATTTGGGGAATAAGAAATCCACGCGATGTTGAGCCGTCCTCTCTTGCTTCGGCGGGATATGATCTATAATGGCGGGTCAAGATTGCTGGTAATACCCCGTCAAACAACTGAACTCCAATTGACTTGATCAAATTATTAGGGATAAAGAAATCCAGGTAATGCTGAACCGGTCTTTCAATGCTTCAACTAGATAAAAATATGTTGAGCCGGTCTTGCTCATTATTGACATTTTGAAAATGCTCTTCAATTATTTAATATATGCATATTACATGTATCCCCCATGCTCCAAATTAGTTGTTCATCATTACTTGGAGATTTGCAATAATATCTTTAACCATGTAGCCCCCAAGTGCCAGGTTGTCTTGCCTGCAGCAGCCCGGGACTTGTAATCATCTTATACTTATAAAGGTTTAGCTAGTGTAGCCCCCGAGGGCGGGGTCATCAGTATGTGATGGGCCGGATATTTAACTTGAACCTTAGGATCTGTGAAACAATTGAGTGTTGTAGCCCCCAAGTGTCGAGTTGTCTTGCCTGCAGTAACCTGGGACTTTAGAAATTATGATCTGAATAGTATAGCCCCCAAGTGACGGGTCGATTGCTTGCGGCGACTCGGGACTTCCATGTTCTTCTCCTTTGAAAATAAAACATCATATGATGTAGCCCCCAAGGGCCGGGTCATTATGCAATAATGAGCAGGGACTTTGTAGATCTCACTATGTAAACTTGAGCGATAATGTGTTGTTGGAGAACGTCGCATGGGAAACTAAAATTTCCTACGCGCACGCAATACCTATCCATGGTGATGTTCATCTACGAGACGAGAGATTGAATCTCCATACCATTGTATATCACTAAGCGGAAGCGTATATAACACGGTTGATGTAGTGGAACATCTTCGCGATCCAAATCGCAGCCCTTCCAGCGATCTCATCACGATCCGTCCCGTGATCCCATCACGATCCATCCCGATCTAGGGCCGCGCCTCTATATTAAGCACACGTACAACTAAATGAAGATCTCCGCCTTCTTGATCTAGCAAGAGAGGGCGGAGAGGTAGATGAGTTCTCCAGCACAACGGCATGGTGGTGGTGGAACTATTCCAGCACGGCTTCGCCTAAGCACTGCTGAAACTAGAATAGAGGAGAAACATATCTAGAGAGAGGGAAGCACGTGGCTAAAATAGTTGTCTCAAAAACCCTTAAAACCTCTAGTATATAGGTGGGAGAGAGGGGAGGAGGCATCCTCAAACCCTCAAGGTTTGGCCGAAATTGGAGGTGGAGAAGTCCTACTCAAATCCTACTCCAAGTAGGACCCTTCCACTTGGAATATTCCCCCTCTCCCTTGGGAAACCTTTTCCACCTTTGGGTTTTTGCCACCCCTAGCCGCATGGGCCTTAGTGGTTGGTTCGGCCAGCCTACTAGTGGCTGGTTTAACTCCTCACACAGCCCATGAGGTCTTTTGGGTCATCACACCCCTCCCGGTGGTCCCCCGGTACCCTCCCAACACTACCGGTACACTATCGATGAGCCTGAAAGTTGTCTGGTGACCAAAACAGGACTTCCTATATATCAGTCTTTACCTCCAGGCCATTCCGGAGTTTCTTGTGACTTCCGGGATCTCATCCGGGACTCCGAACAACTTTCGGTTACCAACACCTGTAACTCAACTATACCAAAACGTCACCGAATCTTAAGTGTGCAGACCATGCGGGTTCGAGAACTATGCAGACATGACCTGAGACATTCGCCGGCCAATAACCAATAGAGGGATCTGGATGCCCATATTGGCTCCTACAAATTCTACGAAGATCTTTATCGGTTAAACCTCTATGTCAAGGATTCAGTTAATCACGTGTGTTGTTCCCTTTGTCCTTCGGTATGTTACTTGCCCAGATTTTCGATCGTCAGTATCTCTATACCTAGTTAATCTTGTTACCAGCAAGTCTCCTTACTCGTTCCGTAATACAAGATCCCATGGGTAACTCTTTAGTCACATTGCTTGCAAGGATTATTGTGATGTTGTATTACCGAGTGGGCCCCAAGATACCTCTCCGTCATACGGAGTGACAAATCCCAATCTCGATTCACGCCAACCCAACAGACACCTTTGGAGATACCTGTAGAGCATCTTTATAGTCACCCAAATAGGTTGCGAAGTTTGATACACACAAGATATTCCTCCGGTGTCCGGGAGTTGCATGATCTCATGGTCATAGAAACAGATACATTGACATGTAGAAAACAGTAGCAATAAACTCACACGATCATATGCTACGTTCATAGTTTGGTCTTGTCCATCACATCATTCTCCTAATTATGTGATCCCGTTATCAAGTGACAACACTTGTCTATGGCCAGGAAACCTTGACCATCTTTGATTAACGAGCTAGTCAACTAGAGGCTCAGTAGGGACAATGTGATGTCTATGTATCCACACATGTATTTGAGTTTCCAATCAATACAATTCTAGCATGGGTAATAAACTATTATCATGAACCAAGAAATATAATAATAACCAATTTATTATTGCCTCTAGAGAATATTTCCAACAGTCTCCCACTTTCACTAGAGTCAATAATCTAGTTCACATCACTATGTGATTGTAATGAATCTAACACCCATACAATTATAGGGTTCGATCATGTCTTGCTTGTGAGAGAGGTTTTTAGTCAACGGGTCTGAACCTTTCGGATCTGTGTGTGATTTACAAATCTCTATGTCATCCTACAGATGCTGATACCACACGCCATTTGGAACAATTCTAACTAGCCGTTCCACTTTATGAATCCGGTTTACTACGCAAAGTCATCAGGATTAGAAAAAAAGCTTGCATCGATGTAACCCTTTACGACGAACTCTTTTATCACCCCCATAATCGAGTAAAAAATCCTTCCTCCACTAGTTACTAAGGATAAATTTTGACCGTTGTCCAGTAATCCACTCCTGGATCACTTTCGTACCCCTTGACAGATTCATGGCAAGGCACACATGAGGTGCGGTACACAACATAGCATACTATAGAGCCTATGGCTAATGCATTGGGGATGACCTTCATCCTTTATCTTTCTTCTGCTGTGGCCGGGCTTTGAGTCTTACTCAAATTCACACCTTACAACACAGCTAAGAACTCCTTCTTTGCTGATATAATTTGAACTTCTTGAAAAACTTGTCAAGGCATGCATTTCACTGAAAGTTCTATTAAGTGTTTTGATCTATTTCTATAGATCTTGATGCTCAATGTTCAAGTAGCTCTATCCAGGTTTTCCTTTGAAAAACTACTTTCAAACAACCTTTTATGATTTCCATAAATTCTACATTATTTCCAATTAAAAATATGTCAATCACATATTCTAATCAGAAATTCTATAGTGCTCCCACTCACTTCTTTGGAAATAAAAGTTTCTCATAAACTTTGTATAAAACCAAAAACTTTGATCATCTCATCAAAGCGTATATTCCAACACCAAGATGCTTGCTCCAGTCCATAGAAGGATCGCTGGAGCTTGCATACTTGTTAGCATCCTTAGGATCGACAAAACATTCTGGTTCTGTCACATACAACCTTTCCTCAAGGAAACCGTCAAGGAAACAATACTTTGACATCCATCTGCAAGATTTCATAAATTAAAAATGCAGCAACTGCTAACATAATTCCAACAGAGTTTCAGCATCACTACGAGTGAGAAAGTATCATCATAGTCAAGTCTTTGAACTTGTCAGAAACATATTTGCGACAAGTCAAGCTTTCTTAATGGTGACTTTCATCGTCATCGTCTGTCTAACTTACAAAGATCGATCTGTCCTTAACAGTCTTACGACTATCAAGTAGTTTCCCGAAGTCTATGCTTTGTTTTCATACCTGGATCCTCTCTCGCATGTCATGGCCTCCAACCATTTGTCGGAATCCGGGCCCACCATCGCTTCTCCATAGCTCGTAGGTTCGTTGTTGTCCAACAACATGACCTCCAAGAGAAGGTTACCGTACCACTCTGTAGCAGTACGTGACCTTGTCGACCTACGAGGTTTGTAGTAACTTGATCTAAAGTTTCATGATCACCAGCATTAGCTTCCACTTCAATTGGTGTAGGCGCCACAGGAACAACTTTCTGCGCCCTGGTACACACTAGTTGAAGTGACGGTTCAATAACCTCATCAAGTTTCCACCATCCGCCCACTCAATTCTTTCGAGAGAAACTTTTCCTCGAGAATGGACTCTTTTCTAGAAACAAACACTTTTCTTCCGGATCTGAGATAGGAGGCATACCCAACTATTTTGGGTGTCCTATGAAGATGCATTTATCCACTTTGGGTTCGAGCTTATCAGGCTGAAACTCTTTCACATAAGCGTCGCAGCCCCAAACTTTCAAGAAACAACAGGTTAGGTTTCTCCAAACCATAGTTCATACGGTGTCATCTCAACGGAATTACGTGGTGCCCTATTTAAAGTGAATGCAATTGTCTCTAATGCCTAACCCAAAAATTATAGTGGTAATTTGATGAGACATCATAGTATACACCATATCCAATAGGGCGGGGCTATGACGTTCGGACAAACCATCACACCATGGTGTTCCAGGTGGCATTCGTTGTGAAACAATTTCCACATTGTCTTAAATTTGTACCAAACTCGCAACTGAGATATTCATCTCTACGATCATATCATAGATATTTTATCCTCTTGTCACAATGATCTTTAACTTCACTCTGAAATTATTTGAACCTTTCAATAACTCAGACTTGTGTTTCATGAAGTAAATATACGAGTATCTACTCAAATCATCTATGAAGTAAGAACATAACGATATCCACTTCATGCCTTAGCACTCATTGGACTGCATACATCAAAATGTATTACTTCCAATAAATCACTATCTTGTTCCAACTCACTGGAAAACGAGGCCTCCAGTCATCTTGCCCATGTGGCATGATTTGCATGTCTCAAGTGATTCGAAATCAAGTGAGTCCAAACGATCCATCTGTATGGAGTTTCTTCATGCGTTTTACACCAATAGGCATGGTTCCCATGTCTCAAACATTTCAAAAACGAGTGAGTCCAAAGATCCATCAGTATGGAGCTTCTTCATGCATTTTACACCAATATGACTCAAGTGTCAGTGCCACAAGTAATTGGTACTATCATTGCTACTTTGCATCTTTTGGCATCAATGTTATGAACATGTCTATTATTACGATCGAGATTCAATGAACCATTCACATTGGTGGATGACCATTGAAGGTATTATTCATGTAAACAGAATAACCTTTTATTCTCTCACTTAAATGAATAACTATATTGCAATAAACATGATCCAATCATGTTCATGCTCAACGCAAACACCAAATAACATTTATTTAGGTTCAACACTAATCCCGATGGTAGAGGGAGCGTGCGATGTTGATCACATCAACCTTGGAAACACTTCCAATACATCATCACCTCGATTAGCTAGTATCCATTTATTCCACAACTTTTATTTCGACTTACTAACACTTAGCAACCAGAACCGGTATCTAATACCCCGATGCTACTAGGATTACTAGTAAAGTACACATTAAAATCATGTATATCCAATATACTTTTGTTGAATTTTCCAGCCTTCTCATCTACCAAGTTACTAGGGTAGTTCCGCTTCAGTGATCGTTCCCCTCATAATATAACCACTTAGTCTCGGGTTTGGGTTCAACCTTGGGTTTCTTTACTAGAGTGGCAACTCGTTTGCCATTTCAAAAATCATCCCTTTTAACCCTTACCCTTCTCAAAACTAGTGGTTCTACTAACCATCAACACTTGATGCTCCTACTTGATTTCTACCTTCGCGGTGTCAAACATCGCAAATAGTTAAAGGATCATCAACTTTATCCATGATATGTTATAGTTCACCACGAAGCTCTGTAGCTTAGTGGCAGTGACTTTTGAGAACTATGTCAATCACTATCTTATCTGGAAGATCAACTCCCACTCGATTCAAGCGATTGTAGCACCGAAACAATCTGAGCACTTGCTCAACGATTGAGCTTTTCTCCCTTAGTTTGTAGGAAAAGAATCATGTCGAAGGTCTCATACCTCTCAACACGGGCACGAGCCTGAAATCTGAATTTCATCACTTGGAACATCTCGTATGTCCCGTGACGTTCATAACTTCTTCGATGCCTACTTCTAAGACGTTTAAGCATTACGCATTGAACTATCATGTAATCATCAAAAACGTGTATGTCAGATGTTTGCAACAACCACAAACGATGCTTGGGGTTCAGCACAACGAGCAGCGCATTAAGGACATAAGCCTTATGTGCAGCAATGAGGACAACCCTCAGTTTACGGACCTAGTCTGCATAATTGCTACTATCAACTTTCAACAAAATTTCTCTAGGAACATTCAAAACAGTAGAGCTACAATGCAAGCTACAGCATAATTTACAAAGAAATTTTGACTATGTTCATGATAATGAGTTCAGTTAATCATATTACTTAAGAACTTCCACTCAAATACACATCCCCCAAGTCATTTGAGTGGCGCATGATCCAAATCCACTAACTCAAGTCTGATCATCACGTGAGTCGAGATTAGTTTCATTGGTGAACATCCCCATGTTGATCATATCAACTATATGATTCATGCTCGACCTCTCGGTCTCATGTGTTCCGAGGCCATATCTGTAGATGCTAGGCTCGTCATGTTTAACCCGAGTGTTCCGCATGTGCAACTATTTTGCACCTGTTGTATGTGAACGTTGAGTCTTTCACACACGATTATCACGTGGTGTCTCGAAACAAAGAACTGTCGCAACGGTACGCAGTCGGGAAGAACACAATTTCATATAGAAATTTTAGTGAGGGATCACATTATAATGCTACCGTTGTCCTAACCAAAATAAGGTGCATAAAAGGATTAACATCACATGCAAATCATAAGTGACATAATGTGGCCATGAACTGGTGCTTCTTGATCTCCATCACCAAAGCACCGGCATGTTCTCCATCGTCACTGGCGCCGCACCATGATCTCATCATTGTGTCGCCATCGTGGTGGTCGTTCTATCACGACTAATGCTACAACCTAGCGATATAGTAAAAGCATCTGCAAGCACAAACGTTAGTTGAAAGACAACCCTATGGCTCCTGCCGGTTGCCGAAGCATCAATGTGTAAGTCGATATTAACTATTACAACATGATCATCTCATACATCCAATATATCATATAATGTCATTGGCCATATCACATCACATGCATACCCTACAAAAACAAGTTAGACGTCCTCGAATTTGTTGTTGCATCTATTAGGTGGCTGTTATGGGTATCTAGTATGATCGCAGCTTACTTACGCAAAGCTACAAAGGTGATGTGCAAATTGCTATTTAACCTTCTCCAAGGACCGCCACGGTCAAATCCAATTCAACTAAAGTTGAAGAAACAGACACCCGCCAGTCATGTTTATGAAACAAGTTGCATGCTCGTCAATGAAATCGGTCTCTCGTAAGCGTACGAGTAATGTTGGCCCGGGCCGCTTCAATCCAACAATACTGCCGAATCGAGAAAAGACGAAGGAGAGCACCAAATCGAACATCAATGCAAACAAACTCTTTTTTGTTCTACTCAAGATATCATCTACGCATGAACCTAGCTCATGATGCCACTGCGGAAGAACGTCGCATGGGAAACAAAAATTTCCTACGCGCACGCAATACCTATCCATGGTGATGATAATCTACGAGAGGAGAGATTGAATCTACATACCCTTGTAGATCGCTAAGCGGAAGCGTACAAAAGGCGGTTGATGTAGTGGAACATCTTTGCGATCCAAATCGCAGCCCGTCCCGCGATCTCATCACGATCCGTCCCGCGATCCCATCACGGTCCATCCCGATCTAGTGCCGAACGGACGACACCTCTGCGCTAAGCACATGTACAGCTCGATGACGATCTCCGCCTTCTTGATCCAACAAGAGGGGTGGAGAGGTAGATGAGTTCTCTAGCACGACGGCGTGGTGGTGGTGGTGGTGGTGGAACTATTGCAGCACGGCTTCGCTTAAGCACCGCTGAAACTAGACTAGAGGAGAAATATATATAGAGAGAGGGGGCAGCACGTGGTTAAAATTTTTGTCTCAAAAACCCTCAAAACCTCTAGTATATATAGGAGGGAGGGAGGGGAGGAGGCATCCTCAAACCCTCAAGGTTTGGCCTAAATTGGAGCTGGAGGAGTCCTACTCCAATCCTACACCAACTAGGACTCCTCCCACTTGGAATATCCCCCCTCTCCCTTTGGAAACCGTTTCCACATTTGGGTTTTTCCAACCCCTAGCAGCATGGGCCTTAGTAGTTGGTTCGGCCAGCCCACTAGGGGCTGGTTTGAATCCTCCCATAGCCCATGAGGTCTTTTGGGTCGTCACACCCCTCCCGGTGGTCCCCCGACACCCTCGTGGCACTCCCAGTACACTACCGATGAGCCTGAAACTTTTCTCGTGACCAAAACAGGACTTCCTATATATCAATCTTTACCTCCGGACCATTCCAGAGCTCCTCGTGACATCTGGGATCTCATCCGGGACTCCAAACAACTTTCGGTTACCAACACTTATAACTCAACTATATCAAAACGTCACCGAACCTTAAGTGTGGAGACCATGCGGGTTCGAGGACTATGCACACACGACCTAAGACATTCTCCGGTCAATAACCAATAGCGGGACCTAGATGGCCATATTGGCTCCTACATATTCTATGAATATCTTTGTCGGTTGAACCTCTATGTCAAGGACTCAGTTAATCCCGGATTCTATTCCCTTTGTCCTTCGGTATGTTACTTGTCCGAGATTCGATCGTCGGTATGTGTATACCTAGATCAATCTCGTTACCGGCAAGTCTCTATACTCATTCCATAATACAAGATGTGGTGGCTAACTCCTTATTCACATTGCTTGCAAGGCTTATTGTGATGTTGTATTACCGAGTGGGCCCCGAGATACCTCTCCGTCATACGGAATGACAAATCCCAGTCTCGATTCACGCCAACCCAACAGACGCCTTTGGAGATACCTGTAGAGCATCTTTATAGCCACCCGGTTATGTTGCGAAGTTTGATACACACAAGGTATACCTCTCGTGTCCAGGAGATGCATGATCTCATGGTCATAGGAACAGATATGACATGTGGAAAACAGTAGCAATAAACTGACACGATCATATGCTACGTTCATAGTTTGGTCTTGTCCATCACATCCTTCTCCTAATGATCTGATCCCGTTATCAACTGACAACACTTGTCTATGGCGAGGAAACCTTGACCATCTTTGATCAACGAGCTAGTCAACTAGAGGCTCACTAGGGACAGTGTGTTGTCTACATCTCCACACATGTATTTGAGTTTCCAGTCAATACAATTCTAGCATGGATAGTAAAAATTTATCATGAAGAAAGAAATATAATAATAACCAAATAATTATTACCTCTAGGGCATATTTCCAACATGTGTATCCCCCAAGGGTCGGGTCATTATAAAAACGATGAGCCGGTTCTTCCTTGAATCTATACTTGAATAAAGAGCGATATGTAGCCCTCTAGTGTTGGCTTATCTCCTTGAGGTACCAGGGTTTGTTGATGATGTAATGATTTGAAAAGGCAATTTGCATTAGCCCCCAAGTGTCATGGTGCATGCTTGTAGCGACATGGGACTTTCATGCTTTGACATAATCTTGATTTGAATAATGTAGCCCCTAAGTGCCAGGTTGCGTGCCTGCAGTGACTTGGGACTATTCCGTCCATTGTAAAATAATATCCACTCTCATGATGTCTTTGTGATGAAACAAATCCTTGGCCATGGTTACAATGTAACCCGATGAATATATGGTTGGGAAATCCATAAGTGTTGTAGTTTACTATAGAGCACAAGTTGAAGAAATCCAAGAGATGGTCAATTAAATGACCCAGCATTATATGTGATAGGGCGTCTCTTCAAAAATAATCAATTATTCTGAGCTGGCTTAAAAACCCCAATCAGTTGACATTGGTTATGAGAATCCAGCCATATTGGCTATCAAAGATTTATTTGCTCCTGCAAAAATTTATGCTTTGACCCGGTTTGAAGACCGACATTATATGTATGCATGATGCATGATGTCGGCATTATATGTATGCATGATGCATGATGTAGTGCAATATGATGCATGAATGTGATAGAATAATGCTCGCAACACAATAGTAATGCGACGCGACGCGGGGCACTAGCAGCGGGTCAATGGCAGTGTTGGAAACAGAGCTCTTGGCGGAATATTGACCCGGTGCATCACACACGGAGGCGGGTGCTGTGGCGACTCTAGGTGAAGTGGAGGTGAGGCAGCGCTACGAGGGCTACTGCCATGGCGTGGCGGGGCGTAACAGTGTCCGGCAGGCACATTAAGCCGACTAGAGCTGGGCGAGGCGACGACAAAGCGCCCGAAGCTGCTTCGGCGGCCAAGGTGGGATGGAGCAGGCGAGCACGCTGAGGAAGGTGTGATGACGCAGTGGAGAGCCGGCTCGCCACCAGTCGTGGCGGGGTGCAGCCGCAAGCGAAGGTCGGGGTGCAGCAAGCTATTGGTGATGCCACGGCGATAGCAGAGAACTGGTGAGGCGAGGTTGAAACCGGGTCGGAGCCGGGGTGGCATTGCGGGGGCGCGGTGGAGCCAGCACAGGTGTAGGCTTGGGAGGTAGCGGGGCTCGAGTTGCGCGACTGCGCGAGGCGCGGCGGAACTGGCCGGCATACTGCCGCGGCAGGACGGAGCAGCGCGGGCGAGGCGGAGCAGCACGACAGCGAGGCAGAGACACGTGAGGTGGGGGCGACGGTGGCAGAGTAAGTCCATGGCAACTGTTGAAACACGATCTTGCGTTTTGGCTTGTTGACCCGCAGCATATCCATCATGTTGTATGACACGTCTGCTTCTTTCCCTCCATGTGTAACTATGTCGTTCCCCTCCAGCATTACAATGGATTTTTCCCTTAAACAGTACGAGACCAGGGCGGGGTGGAGCAGCTCAAGACGTAAACTCTCTCATGTGCATCCAGGCCTTCATGGGCGGGCGTGCTCAAGGCCATGTAAAAAGAGCAACTGTTAGCGGAGGGCGTAGACGCGACATTTAATAGCCTGGCACAATTCCGAATCAGACTAGACCACGAGATTCTTGCTGCATCTTTTCTTTTCCTTTTAGGCCAGATCGGTTTCGTCTATGCATCACGTAATCACGGTGAATTTTTCATGTTTCCCTTCTTCCGATTGGAAATCTGTGAGTCTTGATGGATCGCACGAGGTGACGCATAATGACATCGATCTCTTGTTGGTCTCGGCGGATTGCAGGTCGCGGCAGTGACGCAACCCTAATTTCTTCTTGATCTCAAATCATGTATCTGTTGCTTTGAATGTTCGTCCACAATGTGATCTTCTGTGGTAGCTCTTGCGGAACCGGCGGGTCATAAGCTTCTCGATTTCTAGGAGAGATTCCTTCAAGAATAGAATTTCACGTGCGTAGCCCCACGGTGGGCACCAAATGTCGTGGTTTTGTCACGACATATGTCCTCGTGCAAGGACTTAGGTGTGAGGCCATCGCAACCATGTGGCGGCTTGAGAGGGGTTTGTCGGAATCAAGAGACGCGAGTTTACCCAGGTTTTTCCCCTCCGACGGAGGTAAAAGCCTACATCCTGCTTATGTTTCATTGATGAAGATGATGATCTCGATTACAAAGGTTCAGACTCGCCACCTCTAATCTTGTGGGTGTCTAATCTGTCTATCTCTAATTGCTCGGCCTTGACATGGCTCAATGTAACTTGTCTTCCTTGGGCACCTTACCCCTCCTTATATAAGTGAAAGGGCTGGGTTTACATGTAGAGTCCTACTAGGAATAGGAATAGGACTAGTCTCTTTTGAATCATAATCCGGGTCTTATTTCCTTCTCGGGAGAGTCTTTCCTCTTCTTGGGCCTTCTATGTGAGCCGTCCTTCCTGGCCTCTCTATGAGTCGCCGTATACCGGGGTGCACGCCGGGCCTTGGGCCTCTAGTCTTGTCATTCGCCTGACCCTCCAACCGAGTCACCAGTGAGTCACCAAGCTCAGCCAGGTCACTATTGAGTCGTCAATGAGTTTCCAAGTCCCAGCCGGGTCACCAATGAGTCGTCAGTGATTCCGCATTTACCAGCCGGGTCGTACACCAAGCCGGGTTACACCGCGGGGTATATCTCCGACATCGTGCTTATAAGTCAAAGGTTAAATCTCGGTCTGTTCCTACACCCAATGATTCTTCCTCTGAAACTTTGATCATTGATAATGTTGCTCCTGAAGGGATGGGATTGCCGCCACCAACAACAATTCATGCCATGCTTCACATTGGGGTTAACATGTGTGCTATCCCACCCTTAGAGCTCTATGAAGATGCTTTACTAGCTGATGTGGAGGATGACGATCTTCCTCCATCGTCCTCCTCTGTTTGAGCTCTCCGTCATCGCTTATGGTTTTACTTAAAATTGGAATCTTTTATTTTGGAATGTTCACGGTTTTAATTTTGATGAGAAACATCTAGCTTTATCGAATGCTATCTCTAGTAATGGTTGTGCAATAATTTTTCTGTAGGAAAACAAAGAAACCTTCTTTTGATAATGCTTTTATTAAAAAAAATTGTGCTCGCCGTTTTGATAAATTTTCTTTTGTTCCTTCTCGTGGAGAATCTGGGGGTATTGTGACCATCTGGAATAGTGCCATCTTCACTAGGGTTGTCGTTGCCACTGAGCAATTCGCTCTGGTCATCAAGTTTAGTTCCACACAGTGGGCTAAATCATGGCCCATGGTAAATATTTATGGCCCTTTCCAAGCTATAGATAGAGAAATATAGACCAAATGGTTGTTTGATTTGGATATTCCCCCTAATGAAGACTGGCTTTTACTCGTAGATTTTAACTACATCTGGGCACCTGAAAATCGAAACAAACCAGGTGGGGACATGAATGATATGCTCATCTTCAATGAATTTATTTGTGCTCAGTGCCTCACTGAGATCCCCATCAAAGGTTGCTCATATACTTGGAGTAATATGCAATATGAGCCCCTTCTCGAACAACTTGATTGGTTCCTCACTTCGAACAATTGGACTACCTCTTACCCCAAAACCTGGCTCAAGTCATTGTGAGAACCTGTTTCACACTATACCCCCTTGTGTTATCTCGATAAAAAGTAATATTCCTAGAAGAAAGATATTCGGATTTGAATCCTTTTGGCTTCAGCACCCAGGGTTCATGAATACAGTCCCTGCTGCTTGGTGTCACCCAACACATCGAATAATTGCGCTGCTATGATATGTCAAAAGCTTAAAAATGTCAGACATTACCTCAAACCTTGGATTAAAAGCATTTCTCCTATTTCCATCGCTATTGAAAATTCAAACATGGGTCTAACTGAACTCGATTCTCTTGAGGATAAAAGAGGCTTAACTGTCCCAGAGCTAAATTTCAGAAGAATTCTCAAAGTTCACCTGCTGGGCTTATTGGAATACCAGAAACAATATTGGAAGAAGAGATGCATGATTCGCTGGATTCAGTTCGGTGACAAAAGTCCTAAATCCTTGCAGAGCAATGCAACCGAAATATACCGCCGGAATTCTATTGCAACTCTAGCTCTGCCTAATGGCCATGTGGTTGAGGACCATGCTAGTAGAGAAGCAGTTCTGTTCCAAGCCTTCAAGGATCATCTTGGTTCATCGGCACCCCCACTATGAGATTTGATCTCCCTTCCATTATCAGAAGAATTGAAGGCCTTGCTAAATTAAAGGTCCCCTTCACACATGCTGAAATTGATCAGGTCATAAAAGTTATGTGTGTTGATCGAGCCCCCACTTCAGATGGCTTTAATGGCTCCTTTCTAAAATCCTAATGGCAAATAATGAAAAATTACTTTTACAAACTGTGTGATGAATTCCATGCTGGGACCTTGAACCTTGAAAGTATGAATTATGTCTACATTACGCTCATTCCCAAGACTGTTTCTCCAAAATCGGTTAATAATTATCGCCCCATTATAGTCTTGAACTGTTGCCTCAAAGTTATTACCAAAATTCTGGCCAATCGTCTTCTGCGAGTCATTCTTCGGATTCTCGCCGTAACCAGTATCTCACTTGGGCCTTTGAGTACATCTTCCAATGTCAAAATTCTAAGAGGAACATCATTCTGATCAAATTGGACTTTTCCAAGGAATTCAACACCTTTGAACACAATGCCATGCTTGACATTATGAAGACATGGGGTTTAATGAGAAGTGGCTCGGTTGGATAAAATCTATTTTCCCATCTAGAAAATCCTGAATGTTGCTGAATGGTGTGTCGGGTGACAGTTCCATAGCCAGAGTGGTGTACCCCAAGGTGACCCACTCTCTCTGCTATTTTTTGTTCTTACAACTGAACTCCTTCCAGGGGCCATCAATAATGCCTTTCAACGGTAGAAATTGCACTTCCCTTCTCCACGAGAGAAACAACAGGACTATCTGGTCATTCAATATGCGGATGATACGATTTTGGTTATGCGAGCCTGCCCTATAGAAGCGAACTTGGTGCAGAACATCGTCGGGGATTTTGCCCTGTCAGTTGGACTGCATATAAACATCCACAAATCAACTCTAATCCCTATGAACAATTTGGCTGATGTGAGTCAAACCCTTGCTAAAATCTATGGTTGTGTCATTGACACTCTGTTGTTTACTTATTTTGGACTTCCTCTTGGCACAACTAGACCAACCGTGCAAGATCTTATACCGCTTGTTTGTGTATTGAAAGTAAAGTCACTTCCTCCATGTTGATGATGTCCTATGGGGCCAAACTTTCTCTACTTAATTCGATCATTACTTCACTGGTTATCTTCACATTGTGTGCCATCAAACTGCCTCTCAAGATCTTGGTTCAGTTGGACAAGATTAGGCGATACTACTTATGGAATAAGAAAACTGAGACCAGAGACAAATGCAACTCCCTTGCTACCTCGGAAATGGTTTGTCCTCCAAAGGAGAAGGGTGGCCTTGGAGTTCTTAAGTTGCAATTCCAAAATGATGCGCTCCTTATGAAATACCTGCATAAATTCTACAATAGATTGGATCTCCCTTGGGGGGAACTTATTTGGTATACCTATTACCTTGAGTCGGTTCTTCATGCTTGTGATCCATGCAGCTCCTTCTAGTGGCGAGATGTCATGAAGCTCAGCCCTACATTTCGAGGTGTGTACAAAATCAACATTACATGCGGCACCACAACATATTTTGGAAAGATTTATGGCTAGACACCGTTGGCTAGACACCGTTCTCTCCGCATCCCACCTGAGGGCGTTTTCGTTCGCGTCTCAAGAAGACATTTCTGTTAAAAGATTTCTGCAATGCACATCGTAGGAGGAAAACTTTCACCTCCCATTATCTATCCAAGCTCGTGAATAGGTGAGAGACATGCAAGGTCATGTAGCCGAAACGGCCCTCTCTGTTACCAATCATGACACTTGGACCTATGTGTGGGGTGCCTCGAACTACACTACTAGCAAATAGTATTCTTTCCTCTTCAGGGACGTTACCCCGCACCCATCCTTCAAGTGGCTTTGGAAATGCCGATGCCTTATGAAAATCGAGGTCTTTGGTTGGCTGCTTATTCAGACGGACTTAATAATCACAACATGCTTAAGAGAAGACATTATAACATTGGGAGTAACCTTAACTGTCTGCTTTGTGACCATCAGTTGCAGGAAATAGTGGAACACCTCTTCTTCTACAGCTCATTCAGCCGTGTTTGCTGGGCGAAACTGAACATATCTTGGCCGACGGATGGTAACAAGCTGTGGTTGCTGGATTATGCTAAGGAAAGATGGCACAACCCAATGTTCATGGAGGTCTTTTTCCTCGCTGCTTGGAGTCTATGGAAGGAGAGGAACAATAATTATTTTGGAAGGATAACCCCCAGTTTGCCATCTTGGGAGGCTGGATTCAAGGAAGATTTCTCCCTACTTACGTATAGAGTCAAAGAGTCTCTCAAGCCTTTCATTTCTGCTTTTGTATGCTCCCTCTGATAAACTTCTCTAACTCGTTGTTATTTCCTCTTCGGTAGTTGTTCTCTGGTGCCCATCAAAATGATAGGTCCACCCTGTAAGTATGTAACTTGTTGATTCTTAATTTCAATTGCATTAGGAGCCTCTCCTACTATTTGATGGTATAAAAATAGGAGAATGCGGGCCAATATGAATGTCATACTCCCCAAGACCTTCAACGCTATGTACACGTTGGCGGACAAGTGTGCGTGCGCTGAAGAAGGAAGGCGACTCCCCGGAGAAGAGGCGTGTATCGAAGTCAACTCCGATGATGACGATGATGCCCCTCGATCGAAGGGGAAGAACCCGAAGTGTAATAAGAAGCGCAAGGGCAAGGCAATGTTGTCTATCAAAGGCTCTGGTAGTCTCAGCGCCGGCAAGAAGGTGAAAGCCAAGACCACCAGCAAGGGAGTTGCTTCATGCGCTGATTGCTGGGAGACCGCTGCAGCAGAGAAAGCCGGAAAGTCTCACAGGCCATACTCCAAGATCCATCGCACCAAGGGCCACGATCTCCATGAGTGCTGCCAAGTCGAGCAGCTTGCTGAGAAGTAGAAGGCTAAGTATGAGAAGTGCGACAAGGAGAAGGGCCAAGATAATGCTATCGGGAAGGGCCGCGATGGTGGGGCCGGCTGCCGCGGCAAGGCCTCGCAGCAAAAGTAAAAGCTTGGTAGAGGCCACGAGAAGAAAGAAGATGACGAAGCAAGTGACGACAAAGACGATGGAGAGGATTCCAGCAACAGGGAGTTCCAGAAGGCATCCGATGCCATGTGTGTTGACGGGGGTGCATCCTTGCACTCCTCTCGCTGCCAGCTCAAGAAGTGGATGCGCGAAGTTAACATCGTGGAGCCAGCGGTAGGGTCTCAAAGGCCACTCGAATTTTCGTGCACGCCTATCACCTTTGACGAAGAGGATCACCCTGACCGCGTTACCTTGGTCGGGTGTCTTCCACTGTTGGTTTCCCAAACAGTCTGCAACCTCAAGGTCAGTGACATGTTACTTGACGGTGGGGCAGGGATGAATTTGATTTCCCCCGAGGTGGTCAAGAGGCTGCAAATCCCTAACGGTGAGCTCAAGAGGACGGGTTCATTCCAAGGGATCAACCCCGACAGAGGCCAGCCAAAGGGAAACATAACCTTGTCGGTTACAGTCGGTAAAAAGCTTAACTATCGGACCGAAAATGTTGTATTCAATGTGGTTGAGCTCTCCTTGCCATATAATGGAATCCTTGGTCGCTCGGCCTTGGAAAAATTCATGGCAGCATCCCACTATGCTTACATTGTTCTGAAGATGCTAGGTCCCATGGGAGTAATCTCCATCCCGTCCAACAAGAAGGACGCCATCATTTGCGTAGATCATATGTATCGAGATGTGGAGCAGCTGAAGCAGTAGGAGAATCCGCTCCTGCCAGAAGCCAGAAGAAGGAGAAGAAGTCTAGCAGAAACACCAGCAAGGACTCTAGGAAGCGTGCCTCTGTTGAATGCGCTGCACCCGTCGATGACCTTCCGAAGATTTCCGCTAGCAGGACGCCCAAGGTCTCCTACCATATGACGAAGAAGGTCTTGGCAAGGGAGGATGGCTATGATGGTACATTGACCATCAGTGCCACCCTTAGTGACAAATAGGAAAGCGCACTCGTTGCCTTTGTGCGGGCGAATGTCGATGTGTTTCCCTGGCAACCTTCAACATCCCCGGTGTTCCCACATAGGTAATTGAGCACCACCTTGCTATATGCCCTCACGCCAGACCCGTCAAGTAGAAGGTTAGAAAGCAGGCCCTGGAGAGACAACAGTTTATCACCGAAAAATCAAGAAGCTGGAAGCAGCTGGTTTGGTCCGAGGAGTACTGCATCCAACGTGGTTAGCTAACCCGGTAGTGGTAGGCAAGGCAAATGGGCAAAGGATGCTTTGCATTGATTTCACAGACTTAAACAAAGCATACCCGAAGGACCCATTTCCCTTGTCGTGGATTGATCAGATAGTTGACACCACTTCCGGGTGTGATCGACTTTCCTTCGTGGACATGTATTTCGGATATCATCAGATTGTCATGGCCAAAGAGGATGAGGAAAAGACCTCATTCATAACTCCATGCGACACGTACTGTTTTGTACGAATGCCCTTCGGGTTAAAGAGCGCTCGTTCTACCTTTGCCAGAGCCGTGCAAATTGGATTCGGACGCCAGCTGCATAGAAATGTGGAAGCTTATATGGATGACATAGTGGTCAAGACGAAAGATGAAGCTACCCTTGTGCAATACCTAGAAGAGACCTTTGCGACCCTATTCAAAATCAACCTAAAGCTCAACCCTGAGAAGTGTGTGTTTGGTGTCCCATCGGCAAGCTACTTGGATTCTTTGTGTCTCAGTGAGAGATTCAAGCCAACCACACAAGATCAAAGCTATCGAGCACATACAAGCCCCCAAGACAGTCAAGGATGTGAGACACCTGACCGGATGCGTTGTCGCGTTGAGAAGATTCATTTCCAAATCCACCGAACAGGCCTTGCCGTTCTTCAAAATTCTGAACAAGGCTAGCCCGATGAAGTGGACCCCAGAAGCAGATGCGGCGCTACAAGATCTGAAAACACACCTCTCTTCCGCTCCCACCTTGGTTGCCCCCAAGCCACAAGAGTCGTTGCTGCTATACCTAGCGGCAACGAATCATGTGGTTAGCGCGGCCTTGGTGGTGCAGTGGGAGATAAATGAGGACGCAGTCGTCGCTGTAGATGCTACCAAGGATCAAGCCAAAATATTCGCGGCAACACCCAACATAGGCTCACAAGAAACCCCGCAGGCTAGCAATGAGGGCTCCAAGGAGTTGGCGAAGAAGAAGGTGGTGCAGCGGCCAGTGTACTTTGTCAGCTCCCTGATATAGGGGGCTAGATCAAGGTACTCTGGAGTACAAAAGCTGATCTTCGGCCTCATCGTAGCCTCGAGGAATCTGCGCCAGTACTTCCAAGCCCATTAGATCACGGTTGTCACTGGTTTCTCACTACAGTGCATCTTAAGAACCCCGAAGCCACAGGCAGGATAGTCGAGTGGGCGCTAGGGCTGTCAAGTTTTGGGCTAAAGTACGACAACACCATCCAAAGCATAGCACTAGCGGAGTTCATTGCCGAATGGATGCCCACACCAGACAAAGAAGTCCAGGAAACTATTCTCCCCGGGAGTTGCGGCATGACAATGCCACGCTCCTTGAGGGAGATCGTCTCCGGGCTGCTACGCGTGTTGCATGCAACCAGCAGGCCCTGCGCCGCTACCATAGCCGCAGGGTCCATGCCCGGAGCTTTGAGGAAGGCGACCTTGTCCTTAGGTGTGCTCCGTCTGCCAAGGGTTCCAACAAGTTGACACCAAAGTGTGAAGGCCCTTAGCGGGTAGTACGAGTCACCAGGTCTGGCGCGGTCCGTCTGGAGACCAAAGATGGCATCAAAGTTCTTAACTCGTGGAATATTGATCATCTTCATAAGTTCTACCCGTAAGGCGCAGTTGCAGGGCCCAGTCCTCGGCAACCACCTTTTGAACAAGACTTGTCGAAGTTGCATATAACCCTTTGTAGAAAGCCAGGCGCAGACCTTGTGCATTAATAAAGCTAGGCATGGCATCATATCATCATTTGCATATGCATCATGCATTACGCATTTACTTGTATTATGATTTCACTACTGTCGACCTTCTCGGATTGGGGGTACCCACACCTACCTGTCTGTGGCCCAGGGCGGGCCCGCTTCACCAAAGCAAACCAACAAGCCCGACATAGCTTAAGGGAAGGCCCTCGTGAGGGGACAAGCCTCACGAGGAGGAGCAGCGTTAAGAACAGCAGGGGCCTCCTTAGGACCCCATTGGAGCGGTGGATATTCCGAGGCAGGGTCGGGCCTCAGGAGTCAAGGGAGACGCCAGGAAAGGACAGGCGAGTAGCAGATGGCAGGACGGGACAGTTTCCCCTTTGGTGCAAAGGATGCGGGGGCATACAGGGTTGCCAAAGGCATCTCTCAAAGGCTTCCCTTCTGGTGCAACAAAGCCGCAGTCTCCCACCAGTAGGGAAAACATCATCCACGGGCCCATCTCTGCTGGGCGGACAATTACTTTGCAGGCGAACAGTATCTTTGGGCAGGGGAGCATGTTCCCATGTTCTCCCTCAAAACTGGCCGCTGTGTGATGCCTTCCCGCCAAAGTGATGAGGGAAGAGGACCTTGGACTCCGCTATAAATAGATAGGGTAGGATACTTGAGAAGGCGAGAGTTCATGCGAACAGTTGAACGACACACTTAGTCGCTCAGCCTCAGGAGGCCCCAGAACATTGTACTAACTCATCCATCACCTCTGTGAGAGGCCATCCACCAAAAGAAGGAGTAGGGTTTTATGCTTCGCAGCGGCCCGAACCTGGGTAAATTGTTGTGTTCTTTCTTCCCCTCGCCATCGAGTGAGTCCTTCATCATTTCTATCGAGTAGTGAGTTGGGCGAGGCGAAGCAGCAGAGATCTTCGTACACGCCCAAGTGTTCGAATCCTTAGGGTTTTGCGGAGCCCGAAATGCAACATTTGGCGCGCCAGGTAGGAGCGTGTCGAGGTTTCCTCCAAGCTCCATCCTCACCAAGCTCCATGGCTCTGATGGATGACGCTCGTCGGGTACACGCAGAACGCCGCGCCACCCGCATCACCCAGACCACGCTCGTCGGTGCCGCCGGCGCGCGACGGTTGCCGTCACCCGTGGTGAACGCTGCCACCGGCCCCGAAGCTCAAGAGCAATAGGGCTCCTCCCAGCCGACGCCCGAGCATGTCAACGGTCGCACCGCCATGCCATCGCTCGATAGGCGTTCGGGGTCGGCGTGACGCACTCGGCCCGAGATGCCCCATGGCCGTCGCGCGCTTGCCATGGCCACCGAGTTGCTTCGTTATCGGCCCGCTCCAGACCGCCACGACGACTGGCTCCATCGCATCGAGGAGCTCATCACCGCTGTCAGTGACTCGGCGGTGCTCTCATGCTCGCTTCGGCCCCAGCCGTCCCTAACGAACAACGAGGAGCAAGACGCGTCGCCCCCGCTTCCGCGGCGTGTCGCGGACCCCAAACCCGGGCAAGAAGCACGACACCGCGCTCGGCCTCATGAACCCATAGCGACGCCCGGGGATGAAGCAAGCTTCAAGATGATCCTCCGGCCCCACGCCAACGCGTTCATGCCCCTGGCGTTGCAGATCTTGCGCCCGGAAGGCGCCCCGCTCGAGGCAGACCCTGTGGAACAACAAGACCAGGCAGCCCCCGCGCGTACCGTGCCTCTTGGACCGGTGGGGTGCTTCGCCATCCCCCCCGAGCTCTACCCCGTCGCGTGGCCCTGCAAGTTCAAGTCCGACCTACCCCCATATTATGATGGCACCCAAGACCTGGCAGAGTTCCTGCAACTCTACTCGTTGAGCATCAAGGCAGCAGGAGGAGGCGACAAGATCATGGCGTGCTGGTTCCCGATGGTGCTCATGGGCGGCGCACTCTCATGTCTCCTTAACCTCCCGAAGGCGTCCATCACCTCCTGGGACTGCCTGCGCGAGTGCTTCATCACCAAATTCCATGGCACCCGCGACCGTGCTCCCATCGTGAATGACCTACGGCGCGTCAAGCAGTAGGAAGGAGAGACCGTGCAAAAGTTCATATAGCGTTTCACTGTCATGCGCCTCAAGATCCCAAAGGCGTCGGACGAGGCCATCATCTCGGCTTTCTCTGACAGAGTCACGACCTCAGGATGAAGGAAGAGCTCTCCATGAATGATGAAATGAGCACCGCACTAGAGATGTTCAACTTGGCAAGCAAGTGCGCCAAGGCGGAAGAAGGGTGTCTGTCGCTCCTTGAGTCCCTGGCGATGGGCCCAGAAGAGAAGAAAGCCAAAGCCAAGGAGGTGAAGCACAAGGCCTCAGCGGTGCTTGCCACCAAGCCTGAAGCGAAACATACCCGAGGGGGAGAGCGCCCATCCGGAGGAGGGCCGCATGCATCTTCCATGGCACCAACGGCCATGACACCTCTGAATGTCAAGAACTACGTTTGGTTCGTGTCGAGCACTTCAACAGGCGCCCCGGACGGTTCGACAGAAGCCCTGCGTGCGGAGGAGGCCGCAATGGGGGCTACTCGGGTGATTGTGAGCCGCATCAGGGGTGGCGTGACCAGCCTCAGGAGGACCCTTGGCGTGGCCAGCCTCAGGAGGACCACTGGCGTGATAATCCTCAGGAGGGGCAGCGACGCGGCCAACCTCATGAGGCTCGCCCTCAGGAGGCCAGCCTGCCCCCACTGCCTCCGCAGCCCAGGAGGAGGGATGAAGACATGCAGGATGACGGGGCTGGGGGCTTCCAGGAGGCCAGGGCAGTGGTTCCATCCTTGGCGGCGCCCAGACCACAGTCTCCAACCGCGCCATCAAGCAGTTCTTCCGGGAGGTGAATGCCGCCCTCTCGAGGCCTGAAGTGATGCGTCCTCTCAACTGGTCCCACACCACCATTGCTTTTGACCCAAGAGACCAGCTCAGGTGCCCGTTCATGGCCGGAAAGCTCCCAATGATGTGCACCCCAACAATCAGCAACGTCCTCGTCACCAAGACCCTCATTGACAGTGGAGCTGGGCTCAACGTACTCTCAGTCGAGACCTTCGAGAAGCTCCAGCTGCAATATGAGAAGCTCATGCCGACCAAGCCCTTCTCAGGGGTCATAGAGGGATCCCCCGTACCCATTGGGCAAGTGCATCTGCCCCTCATCTTTGGCCAGCGCTAGAACTACCACACTGAGGTCATCATCTTCGACTTCGCACACATACACCTGCCATACAACGCTATCCTCGGGTACCCAGTGCTTTCCCAGTTCATCGCAGTGGTCCACCATGGATACAATGTCCTCAAGATGCCAGGGAGTGGCGGCATCATCACCATTCCTTGTCACGAGAAGGATGTCATCTGCGCACTGGAGCGAGCGTACTATGCGGCGTCTGCTGAACACTTAGACGATGAAGACGACGAGCTGCCTCGCGAGGAGTCATGGAAGAAGAAGAAGGAGCTCCTCCCCGTGGAGTGCCCCGGGGCTTCGGGCTACGAGCCCGGGGACGGAGCTCTGCCCCCCATCGCATAGGGATGCATGCTTGGCACCCCTCTTGGGTCATAAATGGGGCTCCCACTGGGGAGGCCCCTAGCCTGATCAGTGAGGCAGAGGCGGTGTCCGAGCACATCTCGAGGGCGCAGTCCACAACACGTCCGACCAGCTCTCGCGAGTCCGTCATCAGAGCAATGTGAGAACTTCGCGAGGCCCAAACCATGTGACATGGTGACTGCCCTGCACCACCTATCGCAGTCGCCGTCATCGGCATGGTTAACCGACCCTGCATGTGCATCAACGCATCCGCAACTAACACAGCCGCGGCACATGGCCCCTTCTGGCCTACGCTGACTAGCTGCTGGTGGGAGTACCCGGGCGCCAACGCCTTCATGCCCTTTGGGCTAAGAAACGCGGCTGCTACTTACCAGATGCTCCAGCAGGCCAAGCTTGCACCCCGCGCGTTTGGGCGCCGCAAGGAGGAGGAGGAAATGTTCGGACCAAGCGCAAGCCCCGAGCCTTGGGAGGCGATGGACCCGTGTGGGCCGCCACGGCGGAGACAAGAAATAAAGAGACAACAGAGCCTCCGGCACTTCAGCGGCTCTGACGCCAGGTGGCTTTTTGTTGGCCACTACCAGGTAACTTTTCGGTTCACCCCATCCATGGGCAAACCCGGGGCCATGCGACATACCCCAGCTCCGGACTTTCCCCGGCTACTACTTTCATTTGTGCATCGTTTGGTTGTTCAATTTCACCTACTTGGCATCCTAACGTTCTGCCTTGGTTATATTGTCGGGCGGTCGGGCCCCCGCTTGGGGGCTCCGGTCAAAGTTTGTCCATGCAGATGCGCAACCTCGCTCCTATAGAATAAGAAGTCAGCATTGTGCGCCAATGACCAAAACCAAGTCAATTCAGTCCAATAATGAGTCGGGGGTAGGGACACTTGATGACCCAGAAGTATAGGGGATCTATCGTATTCCTTTCGATAAGTAAGAGTGTCGAACCCAACGAGGAGCAGAAGGATCTGACAAGTGGTTTTCAGCAAGGTATTCTCTGCAAGCACTGAAATTATCGGTAACAGATAGTTGTGTGATAAGATGAATCGTAGCAAGTAGCAAGTAACAATAGTAACAAAGGTGCAGAAAGATGGCCCAATCCCTTTTGTAGCAAGGGACAAGCCTGGACAAACTCTTATAGGAAGTGAAGCGCTCCCGAGGACACATGGGAATTTCTGTCAAGCTAGTTTTCATCATGTTCATATGATTCGCGTTCGCTACTTTGATAGTTTGATATGTGGGTGGACCGGTGCTTGGGTGCTGCCCTTACTTGGAAAAACATCCCACTTATGATTAACCCCTCTCGCAAGCATCCACAACTACGAAATAAGAATTAAACAAAGTCTAACCATAGCATTAAACTAGTGGATCCAAATCAGCCCCTTACGAAGCAACGCATAAACTAGGGTCTAAGCTTCTGTCACTCTAGCAACCCATCATCTACTTATTACCTCCCAATGCCTTCCTCTAGGCCCAAATAATGGTGAAGTGTTATATAGTGTACATTCACATAACACCACTAGAGGAAAGACAACATACATCGCATCAAAACATCGAACAAATACCAAATTCACATGACTACTTATAGCAAGACATATCCCATGTCCTCGGGAACAAAAGTGACTACTCACAAAGCATAATTATGTTCATGACCAGAGAGGTATTTAATAGCATCAAGGATCTGAACATATAATCTTCCACCAAGTAATCCAACTAGCATCAACTACAAAGAGTAATTAACACTACTAGCAACCTTACAATCACCAATCGGAGTCGCGAGACGGAGATTGGTTACAAGAGATGAACTAGGGTTTCGAGATGAGATGGTGCTGACGAAGATGTTGATGGTGATGAGTACCCTCGGATGAGAGGAGTGTTGGTGATCAAGATGGCGACGATTTCCCCCTTCGGGAGGGAAGTTTCCCCAGCAGGACGGCCCTGCCGGAGCTCTAGATTCGTTCTGCTCAAGTTCCGCCTCGTGGAGGCGGCGTCTCCTCCCGAAAGCCACCTCCTGATTTTTATGGAACGGAAACCTCCTTATAGCAAAAGATGGGAGCCAGAGGGGCAACAGGGGGCCCACAAGCCACCTAGGCACGACCAGGGGGGTAGGCCGCGCCTGGCACGCTTGTGGCCTCCTGGTGGCTCCCCTGTGGTACTTCTTCCGCCCAGTATTTTTTATAAAATCCAAATAATTCCTCGTTGATTTTCACGGCTTTTGTAGTTGTGCAGAATAGGTATCTCAAACTTGCTCCTTTTTCAGACCAGAATTCCAGCTGCCGACATTCTCCCTCTTCATGTAAACCTTATAAAATAAGAGAGAAAAGGCATAAGTATTGTACCGTGAAGTGTAATAACAGCCCATAAAGCGATAAATATCAACATGAAAGCATGATGCAAAATGGACGTATCAACACTCGCGAGGCCATAGCATCCTCGCGACCTCCCATATACACCCCCACCATGACACTCTCACGTAATAACGAGCCGAGGCTAAATAATTTTTGATGATTTCACGCTGTTATCTTGTCTTCTTTGGTTGTTTTATGTACCTTTTATATATTTTTTGGGACTAACTTACTAATTCAGTGCCAAGTGCCAGTTCCTGTTTTTCCGTGTTTTTGACTCTTTTTAGATCTGATTTTGGAACGGAGTCCAAACGGAAGAAAAACCCCGAAATGATTTTTTCCCGAACGGAAGAAGATCTGGGGGCCTTTGGGCCAGGATAGGTGGGCTCCAGGGAGCCCACAAGCCCCCACTCCGCCACCAGGGGGAGGCGGCGGTGGGCAGGCTTGTGGCCTCCCTGGATGCCCCCTAACCTAGGTCTTTGGCCTATAAATTCCCAAATATTCCGCAAAAAATCAGGGGCGCCTCGAAAATACTTTTTCGCCGCCGCAAGCTTCCGTTTCCGCGAGATCTCATCTGGAGACCCTTCCCGGCGCCCTGCCGGAGGGGACTTTGGAGTTGGAGGGCTTCTTCATCATAATCATCGCCCCTCCAATGACTCGTGAGTAGTTCACTTCAGACCTACGGGTCCGTAGTTAGTAGCTAGATGGCTTCATCTCTCTCTTGGATCTTCAATACAAAGTTCTCCATGATCTTCATGGAAATCTATGCGATGTAATCTTCTTTGGCGGTGTGTTTGTCGAGATCCGATGAATTGTGGATTTGTGAACAGATTATCTATGATATATATTTGAGTCTTTGCTGATTTCTTATATGCATGATTTGATATCCTTGTAAGTCTCTTCGAGTCTTGGGTTTTGTTTGGCCAACTATATCTATGATTCTTGCAATGGGAGAAGTGCTTGGTTTTGGGTTCTGCCATGTGGTGACCTTTCCTAGTGACAGTAGGGGCAGCAAGGCACACATCAAGTAGTTTCCATCAAGGGTAAAAAGATGGGGTGTTTATCATTGATTTGAGATTATCCCTCTACATCATGTCATCTTGCTTAAGGCGTTACTCTGTTCTTATGTACTTAATACACTAGATGCATGCTGGATAGCGGTCGACGTGTGGGGTAATAGTAGTAGATGCAGAAAGTATCGGTCTACATGTTTTGGACGTGATGCCTATAGATATAATCATTACATGGATATCGTCACGACTTTGCGCGGTTCAATCAATTGCTCGACAGTAATTTGTTCACCCACTGTCTACTTGCTTTCATGAGAGAAGCCACTAGTAAACACTACGGCCCCCGGTTCTATTCACATCCATCGTTTACACCTCCGATTTTACTTTGCTTTGTTACTTTGTTGCTTTCAGTTCTCACTTGGCAAACAATCTATAAGGGATTGACAACCCCTTCATAGCGTTGGGAGCAAGCTTTTGTGTTTGTGGAGGACCTTGAGATACTCCTCCACCGGATTGATACCTTGGTTCTCAAACTGAGGGAAATACTTACCGTCACTGTGCTATATCACCCTTTCCGCTTCAAGGGAACACCAACGCAAGGCTCCAAGGCCACGGGGGAAATCCTTTGCAAACTTGCCTAGGAAGTCCCTTAAGGCATATCCGAAGATGAAGGATTCCTGGTGCCGTCAACACACCTGTTTCTGGCGCCATTGGAAGGACTTTTGTGCATTAGTAGCCCCTTTCCCTTTTGAACCGCCCTCTTCTGGTTGGTTCAACCGCAGGAAGGTACGCGCAGGGCGGGCCCTACAAGCGCATAGTGCTGAAGGAGTTCGAGAGTCTTATATCATCGGTTTCTTAGGAGGAGACTCCGAGTCGCTCGCACGCCAAGGAGGACCCGTGAGCATCGCGACTCAGGGGCCTAACTGCGCTCTTAGCCCCTCCCCCCTTTGGGCCGTCCTTAGTTTCCGGTCGGTTCAATCGCGGAGAGGTATGCACGGGGCGGGCCTTGCCGGCACGGAGTGTCGAAGGTGTTCTGAGTTTCGGAATCTTCGCCACGTTTTCCTCATGAGGGAAGCTCGCGCGTCAAGGGGGACTCCTGGGCATCGCAACTCAGGAGCCTAACTGCGCTCGTAGCCCCTTCGCCCTTTGGGCCGTCCTTGGTTTCTGGTCGGTTCAATTGCGGGAAGGTACGCGCGGGGCGGGCCCTACCGACGTGGACTAACACAGCAAACATAACAGGAACATAGCGAGGAAAGCACTCGAGCGTTCAATTATTAGAGACCATGACTCAGTTCATAAAAATGCAAATGAGTTTAACGCCTCCACGAGGCATGATGTGCATTGTAGGAAGATCAGAGGTGTAAGGGATTAGGAGAAGCTGCCGCCGGTCACCCCCTCTGCAGAGGGCTGCTCGTCGACATCAGAGGCATTGTCTTCCCCATCATCAGCTCCAGCGGTACCTGGAGACAAGGGGGCGCGAAGCGGGGAAACCTCCTCACCAACGCATCCACAGGACCCTTCACCGCCTCCGTGGCGTGGTCGTGGGCCTCGGCAGGGACCGACACAATCACGGAGCTCTTATCGAACCCGGTTTCGTGAAGATGAACATGATTGAAGACGCGAGTCACAGCCGTGAGGAAGAGGTCGCGGCACTCGTTGTCCAAGATCTTGTCCATCTGCGTGACGGCAGCCTCCAGCGCCGCGACGAGCCCCTTCGCGAGCACGGCGAAGCCTTCTTCCGGGGTAGCCAGAGGCTCGTCGAACTCGTCTCGACAAAGGGAGCGGAGATCCTTGCGAAACCCAAGATCGACATCATGGAAGCGAGCCAGCTCGGAGGTCTTCCTTTCCTCGGCCATGGCGAGAGGTTTTTCCCGGGCCTCAAGGAGAGCCTCCCTCGTGGTGATGTCCCTCTCCCGCTCAACCAGGTGCTCCTATTCCCTGTCCAAGTGGCTCACCTCCTGGGACAGCTCTCCCTCCCGGGCAGTGAGCTTGGCCTCGCGGCCCTTGAGTCCCTTCTCCTGCGAGCGGTGTTGCTCGACCAGCTTGGCATGTCTCCCTTGGAGGGCGCTCAGGCGGGTTTCCACCTCTTCGCAATGCTCGACGGCCTCCTTGGCCTCCTTAAGAACCACCTCACACGTGGCGCAGGCGGCCATGGCCTCTTCCTAGACCTTCCTCATCTCAACTGCGACACCATTTAGGGCGGTGAAGGCCATGTCCATTATGCCCCGGGGAAGCACCGTGGCCTTCTGGACCCCCTCCTAAGGAGCATCCAACACTGGTGCAGGTGGCGCTACTGGTGGAGCAGCGCCACGAAGAACAAGGGACCCCGAAGGCTGCTCAATAGTTGTGTGCGTCAGCACCTCCGAAGCGTGGCAATCTTCGCAGGCCTGTTCCCTAGGCAGTGGCATCTCCATGGTCGACTCAAGATGCTTCGGGGGCTCGGGGGCTTGGCGACCAAGGCCAGGGAGGCCGCCCCACAAGCCTCCTCCTCCCCACACACAGACGGCGATGTGCCAGCGAGAACATGCGGAGTGTCGAGAGCCGCCTTCGGCTTGGTGACCGTCTTCTTCCTCTTCGCCCCAAACGAGACTACATCCATGGGTGTCAAGCAAAGGGAGTAAATCACCCAAGCACAGACAATAGATGCACAAGGTGCCCCCCAGCAGGAAGCTTACTCTTCGACATCGCTCCATCTCTTCCTCCTCTCCGCCCCGGCAATGGCGGAGGAAATGGGCCCCCCACGGAGGGAGGCGAGCTCGGCGCCTTGACTTTCCCACCGACGGAGGCGGGGTGCGTAGGAGGCGGTTAAGCCTCGAGCTTCCGGGAAGCGTGCACGCAGGCAGACCGTGCAGTCGTCAATAGTCTTCTCTGAGCCCCCTTCACCGGAGGTGTCCCCGGAAGACACCTCCACCGGACCGGAGCCTTCAGCTGGGAGAAGCCCCTGCTCGTTGAAGACGTGTATCACGGCGACCAGATCAATCCGGTCCTCATGACGATATAGCGGACCCAGGGTCTCGAGAAGGTCGCCATGGTCACCGCCCAGCAAAATCGCCAAGACCCAGCTAAGGTCTCTGAGGCAAGGTCCCGGTACCGAAGCCGGAGTTAGTCGTCACCAGCCCGGTACTCCCCCAAGGGCCTGGAATGTGCCTAGAGGGGCGCCAAGCGCTGCGCCAGGAACTCCTTCACAATCATTTCCCGGCCAGCCTCTTGGCGCTGATGTCACGGGAAAAGCGCTCGAGCACGGGCACAACCCGAGGGTCGGAGAGCTTCGCCAAGCTCCATGTGTAGGTCTTCTCGGGCATCCCCTTCGGCTCTTCTACCCGGGGGTTGGCATCCTTGGGACACATGAGGACCCAACGGTGCCTGAAGTTATCCACCTTCTTCCCGGCCTTCAAGAGCACATTGCCGCTCTGGGCCACCACGAAGGAAATGCACACCGACAAGTGAGCACCATCATGCAGGCGTAGGCTGAAGAAGTGGCGGAGGAGGGCAACCGAAGGCTGCACGCCAACGAAAGCCTCACAGTAGAAGGCACAGACGGACAGAAGCAAGGTGGATTTGGGTTGGAGATGAAGGGCTTGGATCCCATGGTGGTCCAAAATAGCAAAGAAGAATCGAGAGAAAGGCGGCACCAACCCAACGTAAATACTGTGAAGGAAGAAGGGGTATACCGCCCCAGTCGCGGGCCTCTCCTCTATGGCGCCAGGAAAATTCAGTGTTCGCCCATGCTCATTGGACTCGGCCGCGGTCCATGGAAGCACTGGGACGAGATCCGCATCTTTGGAGAGGGCGCAGTCCAGGAGCGGAGAAGCCGGGGCCAGACCATGCCCCTCTGGTCTCTACTTGCAGGAGGGCGCCATTGCTGGACTGGCAAGGAACTATGCGGCGCTGGATCTGGGAGGCACTGGTCGGAGTCAAAGGCTTAAGAAGAAAGACGAGTGCGGAAGAAGGAAAGCAATAAGGCATCGAAGCTACAAGTAGGGCGATGGTCGGACTCAAAGGCTTAAGAAGAAAGACGAGTGCAGAAGAAGGAAAGCAATAAGGCACCTAATAAAGGCGTGACGCGTCGGCCTGGCCCACAGGCATTTGAGGGCCCACGGCGTCTCATGCTACCCCTCGAGGCTCCGTCCTGAAGCCAACCCGAGAACACCACGGGCCCGGGGGCTACTGTCGGCGTTCTGGGATTGGGGGTACCCACACATGCCTGCGTGTGGCCCAGGTCGGGCCCGTTTCACCGGAGCAAACCAACAAGCCCGACAGAGCTTAAGGGAAGTCCCTTGATTACCCACAAGTATAGGGGATCAATCGTAGTCCTTTCGATAAGTAAGAGTGTCGAACCAACGAGGAGCATAAGGCTCTGATAAACGGTTTTCAGCAAGGTAATAACTGCAAGCACTGAAAGTAGCGGTAACAAGTGATGGTGTAGTGAGGTGAAACGTAGCAAGTGAAAACTAACAAGTAACAAGTAGTAGCAACGGTGCAGCAGGTGGCCCAATCCCTTTTGTAGCAAGGGACAAGCCTGAACAAAGTCTTATAGGAGGAAAAACGCTCCCGAGGACACACGGGAATTTCTGTCATGCTAGTTTCATCATGTTCGTATGATTCGCGTTCGTTACTTTGATAGTTTGATATGTGGGTGGATCGGCGCTTGGGTACTGCACTTACTTGGACAAGCATCCCACTTATGATTAACCCCTGTTGCAAGCATCCTCAACTACGAAAGAATAATTGAGACAACGTCTAACCATAACATTAATCTAGTGGATCCAAATCATCCCCTTAAGAAGCAACGCATAGACTGGGGTTTAAGCTTCTGTCACTCTAGCAACCCATCATCTACTTACTACTTCCCAATGCCTTCCTCTAGGCCTAAATATGGTGAAGTGTTATCTAATCGACGTTCACATAACACCATTAGAGGAAAAACAACATACATCATATCAAAATACCGAACGAATACCAAATTCACATGACTATTATTAGCATGACTTATCCCATGTCCTCAGGAACAAAAGTAACTACTCACCAAGCATAATCATAATCATGATCAGAGGTGTAATGAATAGCATCAAGGATCTGAACATAAACTCTTCCACCAAGTAATCCAACTAGTATCAACTACAAAGAGTAATCAACACTACTAGCAACCTTACAAGTACCAATCGGAGTCGCGAGACGGAGATTGGTTACAAGATATGAACTAGGGTTTGGAGAGGAGACGGTGTTGATGAAGATGTTGATGGAGATGACTCCCCTCCGACGAGAGGAGTGTTGGTGATGACGATGGCGACGATTTCCCCCTTCGGGAGGGAAGTTTCCCCGGCACGATCGTCCTGTCGGAGCTCTAGATTGGTTGTGCTCAAGTTATGCCTCGTGGTGGCGGAGAATCCACGAAAAAGCTCCACCTTGATTTTTTTCCGGACGAAACCCTTCATATAGCAAAAGAGGGGGGCCAGTGGGCCACCAGGGTGCCCACAAGCCCTGTTGTCGGGGCCAGGGGGGTAGGCCGCGGCTACCAGGCTTGTGGGCCCCTGGCAGCTCCCCTGTGGCACTTCTTTCGCCCAATATTTTTTATATATTCACAAAAAAATCACCGTTGATTTTCAGGGCATTTGGAGTTGCGCAGAATAGAGGACTCAGACTTTCTCCTTTTCCAGTCCAGAATTCCAGCTGCCGGTATTCTCCCTCTTCAAATAAACCTTGCAAAATGAGAGAGAAAAGGCATAAGTATGGTTCCACAAAGTATAATAACAGTCCATAAAGCGATAAATATCAACATGAAAGCATGATGCAAAATGGACGTATCAACTCCCCCAAGCTTAGACCTCGCTTGTCCTCAAGCGAAAACCAAGACCAAAACATGTCCACATGTTTAGGGATGAAGGTCTCAATAAAACATAATACGGACATGAGGGCATCATGATCACACATAGAATAGCAATACATCATAGAGATTCTTATGGGAAAGTAACAATTCCTTCACAAAGCAAAGTATGAAACAAAAACATTACCGAGAAGTAGCCAACAACAGTACCTAGTCATTGAAGCAATTGCAATTTATCATAACATCAGAAAGAGTCAAATAAGAGCTTGTAAGGGAAATCCACATACTCAATCATCTCTTTTGTTTTCCACAATTGTTACAACTCACGTGGTACTCACGATATCAAAGATTTAGCTGGAGACACAGAAAGATAGGGGCTTACAATTTTTCCTCCCAACCATTTACCTCAAGGGTAAAGTCAACAATAATAAAGCATAAGTACTCAGCTCCAAGTTGATATAAGAATATAGATCTTTCCCAAGCATATGACCTTCACCAAGAAAAAGGCTAAATAAGGAATTGGTGAAGATCACCATGACTCTTACAAGGGAAAAAAGTAAAGGTACAAGATGGGCCCTTCGCAGAGGGAAGCAGAGGTTGTCATGCGCTTTTGAGGTTTGGATGCGTGTCCTCTTAGTGCGTAGAAACGTCACTTTACATTGCCTCCTGTGATAAAGAACTTTATTATGCAGTCTGTCGCTTTTATGTCTTCCTCATTACAGGTTCGTACAAAGCTTATTTTCCACACACTAATTGATCATACATATTAGAGAGCAATTTGTATTGCTTGCACCGATGAAAACTTACTTGAGGGATCTTATTCAATACATAGGTAGATATGGTGGACACTCTTGGCAAAACTGGGTTGAAGGTTTATGGATGCACAAGTAGTATCTTGTAACGACCAAGATGCGGTCCTTTCCGATCTGGGGGTCGAGGCCCCCGAATAGGAAAGAAGCGCATCTAAGCGTTTCGCAAGCAAGTAACATAGCACAAATAATAATAAAAGTAGACAATTCGGGATTCAACTGTCTTCTTATTAAACTCGGAGTACATCACAGATACAATCAAGGTAGTTCCGCTACGGACTACAAAACATGGAACATGCTATGCTACCCTGCTGCAGGCCCACGATCACGACCATGCCTCAGTCCTCTGGATAGTTCACGTAGAGGCGGTTAGTCTCCTCGTCGTACTGCCACACCACCTGGGTGTTGTCGGGATCATCTGCCTCTGGGGTACCTGTTCCTGCTGGGAGTTTCGGTTGAATCCGTGAGCCACGGGGACTCAGCAATCTAAGACCTTGGTGCCAGAACTAGTCATGTTATTAGGTAGGGTAAGGGTGAAGTGTATCAGGCTGTAGCATCCTAAGCTTGATTAAGTGGCTAACTTACGCAAAGTAATTGTAAAGGTGGTCTACACTAGTGATCGGATTTACTAGATCACTAAGTGATCCTAAACACCTGCCTACGACATTCATAACCCCACCGTGTTCCCAATTGAAGAGAGATCTTCGAAGGGACAGTCACGGTTACGCACACAGTTGGCAGTTTTATTAGATTATGTTTAAGTTCTCTAATACCGGATGTTAACAAAATATTCCAAGTTGCCACATAACCGCGGGCACGACTTTCCGAAAGATTAAACCCTGCAGGGGTGCTCCAACTAGTCCATCACAAACGAACACAGGCTGCAAAGGCATCCTCTCTCACGAATCTCGTGATCTCGTCGGATTCCTTAGAGGAAAACCTCGACTCTGGGGGAAACCAAAGCTTCACTGGGATTCCTATACGCAAGATATACCGCTAAGGTAAGGCAAGACTAGTAGGACCTCCCGTCATGTCGATGACCCTGATAAGAGCCGCGTATCTCAGTCTCAGGACACGACGGATGAGCTAGACGTCGGGATGGCTAAACCTCTGGGTGACCAGTGGAGCCCCGGGCATCGCTCAGGTGGGGCCAACACTCATGAGGAGCATTGGCCCGGGTTGTTGATTAAATTCCTCGGGGTAGCTATTCCCTATGCACATTATTATGTGATTAGCAGATTAAAACCAAAGTTGGGTCCTGCCGGACAAGCCTTAGCACTACGCGATTTATCAAGGGGGTCCCCATAACAACCCCGAACGTGTTAGGAGCGATCATTATGGAATCAAACACCGGTAACCGGTAACTAAGGAGGCAATAATGGAACAAAGCACCCGGCAAAAGGCTAGGCCTCTCGTCGTTTACCAAGTATATAGGTGCATTAATTAAATAGCATAATTTAAAATCATGATATCAAGCTCATGTTTATCACATGAGTCAAAGCACCTGCAACTAGCAACTCTAACATTAGAAGCTGAGCAAGCCTACTTAGCCATACAAGTTTGCTAGGAAGGAGAACGGTGTTTGGGCTCATGGCATATGAAGAGGCAATTTAATTTCAGTGGTAGGCAGCGAGCAATATGACATGGAAACAAAAACTAACATAACAAGTCTAGAGATGGAATCAAGGTCATATCATCTTGGCTGTGATATCCTCAGCTTGGAATGGTTCTGGCTCGTCCTGCACGTACTCTCCTTACTCCATGTATTCGTTCTCCGATACCGGTGCTACCCAAGATGGGAATAACAACCAATGAACAGCAGCACCACAAGATGCAACAATCACATGATGCATGAGATGAAAAATGGGCATGCATCACTAATTCTATCACTAGCACAAGCAAATTAAACTACTGCAAGTTTCTGGACAGAACTGTACACTAAGCTATTTTGACATGCATGAGGATGGCATGAACAGATGTGGCTCGTGAAAACGATGCAAAACCAAATAAAGAACATTGCAAACGGAGCTACGGATCAACGGAATCAACGAAACAAGATATGAAGCTCTACGTGGAAGAATCAACACCACACACTCAAATGGCACAAATCTGGTATTCCCAGGTTGCCAAGACATATAACAAGCCATCATGGATGAATTGGAGCAAGGAAGAACACCACAACATCAACTAAGCACACACATTGTTCAAAATGACTATACTACATAATCTGCCACAATCTGCATCTTAGCTCTTTGGGAGCTACGTGCAACATAGCTACAGGCCTCCAAACATGAAAAATAATATATGTGGCTGTAGCCCACCAAGAACACTACAAGCACCAGCAAGAATCAGAGCAAAAGGAATTAAACTCTAGAAGATACAAGGCCACAAACTTTCCCAAAACCATCAGATCTCAGGGACTTAGTGAAAATTCCTGCACCTGAGTTTCTGTCTTTGTTCTGAAGCTTTTTTACAGCAATCAAAACCCAACCTACGTGACTCCAAATGATTTGAAATTTGACAGGGAGCTACAAAAACATACCAGGTTCAAAATACTAGCACTGAACTAAGGCTAGTTCTCAACAGAATGACCAGCACATCCTCATCTATAAGAGAAGAAAATGTTTCCAGAATCCCAGACTTAGTGAAATTTCAGATTTCACTAAACTAGAATTTTTCAGCCACATGCCCACTTTGTCTAGGCATAGTTTGCACACACATAACACCAAGTGATAAATGACACCACTATGGTGTAGAGAAAAACCCCTACTACTATCACACAAAAACTCATGCCCTTGGGCTCCACCTATTCCATGGAATCAAGGAACAAACTTGCAACAAATCTGAATATGTCAACTCCATAAAGTATCCTAATGGCAAAAAAACTTCACCACTGGATTCCTTGAGAGATTCTACCCCAAAATTATCTATAATATGGGGTCACTTACTTGGAACAAGTGACCACAATTAAGGAAGAGGAAACTACTCCAAATCATGCCTAGTAATTAGTGCATCATTTCATGTAGTTCCTACTAAGACACCAACTACAAAGGTTGTGTTCATGTGCACAATGACAAAGTGACATGGGGGTTTGAACCCCATGTTTGTGTCATGCACATCAACTTCACAAATCTTACTACTAAGCTTCTCACAAAAATATCATGCCATGCTCTCTCACATATGGGCATGTGGAGGTGCGAGGCTTGCTTGCCAAGGTGGGATGCTTCTCACACACACACCTAGTCCACATCACCCACAAGCACAACATGCTCAAGATCATCACCACACACCTACCATACATACTCACATGGGTGTGTATGCATAAGTTTGTGGGGATACACACTCACACTTGCACACACACTCACCCATAAGCATTCACACACACACACACATAACACCCACATCTACCATAACTCACATGTACACTACATACATGATCTCTCTCACTACTCTATCAAACAACAGGAAAAAAATATATATGAGGGCACTTGTAACCCATTGATCTAGGCACAAGTGTAGTAAACAAAGCAAGGGAAAACAAAAATTAGAAAGCAGGAAAAGAAAAATGGGTTCTCTCTGGGATTCGAACCCCAGAGCCCTTGGTGCAACAAACCACCTTCAACGACGACGCTACTGCTACTGACTTTCACAAGGAGAAGGAATAAGCAGGGTGAGGCTTCCATGTAGTTCTCTGTCCCGAAAACAACAACAAAAAGAAGGTGTCGAGGGGGGAACTCGAACCCACGCCCTCGTACAGGCAACAGGCAACTCGCAGCACTACTACTACCACTATGCTACAGATCGATAACTGATCAGAGGAGGGCTGCGTTCAAGGTCACCTAGTAGAGCTTCTCTGCTCTTCATACAGAGGCTGCCGGCGACAGGGAGGCCGTCGGGCGCCTGCTGCTGCTGCTGCTGCGTCACGGCATGAGAGCTACCACTCTGCAAGGGCTGTCCCGGCTATGCACCACGTCTACACGCTACTACCACACAAAATACTGCTACTGAACCTCCAACTACACCCCACCCTGCTACTGTACGCTAGGAACAGAGAAAAACGAGTCCCTTCCACGGCGGTTCTATGACGGATCCGAGGAGGAAGAAGCAAGGGGAAGACGTCCCTCACCTTGGGGAAGGAAGGAGATCGACCTGCAGAGGAAGAGGCGCTGGAGGGGAAGAAGGACCGTCGCCGAACGTGATGGATCCTGCTGTCAAACCGAAGGAGAGGGAAAGGACACCATGGGCGCGCCCTTGACAAGCTCGGCCCCGTCGGTGTGGTCGGTCCCCGGGGATCCTAGCGCCGGGAATGGATCGCGGGGATCCACCCCGAGCTCCCGGGCATGACGACGGCGGCGAACGGATATGGGGGCACAACGGACGCCGACGAGGAGCTGCTGCCTATTCTGCCTGTAGCTCCTACATAAGCTTACCTTGGGGAGGAAGGGAGAGATGGAGATGGGGATGGGAGAGGTGGTAGCGGCGGCTGAGGGAATGGAGGGAACCCTAGGCGAGGGGGGAGGCACGGACGCCCAGGCTAAATAGGAGGGCCCCTCGATGTTCGTGCAACGGCGCCGTCAATTCTCTCTGTCTCTCGGCCTGACGGAAAGGAGGCGTGGGGGGGGGGTGGGGGGTGACGGCGTCAGGAAGGAGAACAAAAGGCAAACGGGCCTTGCTGCGTGAGAGAGAGGGAGTGGGCCGACCAAGTGAGAGCAAGCCCCCAGGGTGGCGACAGATAAGAGAAAATGTATTCCCTGGTCTTCCTATTTACAGAAAAGAACAAGGAAGGAAAGAAAAGCACAAGGTGAACTACAGAGGATAAAAATACCAGTGAGCAAGGAAAAATACAACCTATTTGAATAAAATTACAGAGATGTATTTGGGGCAACTAAATATTTCAAAACAGCATTATGTTTGGCTGTTTTGGGAATATTTGCACCTGTTGGAAACACTTATAAAACATCATTTGCAATGCACAAAATCACGACAACAAGAGCTTAAACAGGGGCATCTTTACTACACCTAAGAGGCAAGAAAAATATATGGCTTTAGATAATAGGAGGGAGATAACTCTGAACCCTAAGCAAACCACAATGCACTTCCTTCTATCATGTACATCACCTCATCCACACATCCAACACTAACATGAAATCACAAGTCACATTACCACAAGATTACAAACACCACATGGAATCATATGTCCACATTGCAACAACACCTAACACAGGAAATGATATGATATGCATGCTAGCAAGGGAAGAAATAAAAGGACACATGAAATCCTAAAAGCATAGGGCACTCTCATTTCAATGACAAGGTGGACCCACATGAAGTAGGTCCAAATAGGGAAGGTTACATATGGGGCACTACAAACTCTCCCACACTACAAAGAAGATCTCGCCCCCGAGATCTAAGACTGGAAGAAATCGGGGAATTCGGAACAGAGGTGGTCCTCGCGTTCCCACGTAACCTCTTTATCGGAATGGTGTGACCACTACACTTTGAGAAACTTGACAGTCTTGTCACGGGTCTTGCGCTCAGTCGCCTCAAGAACCGCAACTGGATGCTCACGATAAGAAAGGTCAGGTTGAAGGTCGATATCTTGAAGATGCACAGTGTGCTCGGGGTTCTTGAAACAACTCCGAAGCTGAGAAACATGGAACACATCATGGACATTTGCAAAGGTTGACAGAAGCTCGTGCTAGTACGCAAGGTCACCCCTCTTGCCAACCACTCTGAACGGACCAACGAAACGAGGCACAAGCTTGCCTTTGATGCCAAAACGCTGCATACCCTTCATAGGCGACACCTTGAGATAGACAAAATCATCAAGCTCATACGACATGTCACGGTGCTTACTATCATAATAGCTCTTCTGACGGGACTGCTCTGCTCTCAGGTTGTCGCAAATGATTCGACACATCTCCTCAGCTTCTTCTATCATATCATTGCCAAGGATTTGACGCTCGCCTGTCTGGGACCAGTTGAGCAGAGTACGGCACTTCCTACCATAGAGAATTTCAAACGGAGCCTTGCCTAAACTAGCTTGATAATTGTTGTTATACGAGAACTCCGCGAAAGGCTGACAATCCTCCCACTTCATGCCAAAAGAGATAACACAGGCTCTCAGGATGTCCTCAAGAACTTGATTCACTCTCTCCACTTGACCACTAGTCTGAGGATGCAACGCTGTGCTGAAGCGGATCTTCGTGCCCATTGCATACTGAAAGGAGTCCCAGAGCTTGGAAGTGAAGATACTTCCGCGATCTGAAGAGATCATCATAGGTACACCGTGAAAAGAGACAATCCTGGAGGTGTACAACTCTGCCAGCTGAGCTGCTGAAATGGACTGCTTGACTGGAAGGAAATGAGCCACTTTACTCAATTTGTCGATGACGACGAAGATAGCATCATTGCCCTTCTTGGACTTCGGAAACCCGGTGACGAAGTCCATCTCAATGTGATCAAACTTCCACTCGGGAATCGGCAAAGGCTCCAAGAGGCCCGCTGGTCTTTGATGTTCTGCTTTCACCCTACGACATACATCACACTCGTTAACAAATTGTGCAATTTCACGTTTCATACGAGTCCACCTGAAAGTCTGCTTCAAGTCATGGTACATTTTAGAACTTCCAGGATGAATAGAGAGCAGAGTTATGAGCTGCTTCCATGATCACCTTCCTGAGATCACCTTTTGGGACGACAAGGCGATCCTGGGAAAACAATGTGTCCCTGGCATCAACAGTGAACCACTTATACTTGGGGAGACTCTTTCCCACGCCAATCTTGACCTTCTTCACCATAGCGTCAAGTAGCTGAGCTGCTCTGACCTGGTCTTCCAAGGTAGGAGAGATCTGAAGGTTCGCAAGAAAACCCTGAGGAACCAGCTGAAGATTAAGCTTCCTGAAAGACTCAGAAAGACCCGTCTGGAGAGGTTGTAGAATCAAACTGTTGCAATATGCCTTCCTGCTCAATGCATCTGCTACAACATTTTCCTTGCCTAGCGTGTACTCAACACTGGGATTAAAATCCTGGAGCATCTCCACCCAACGTGTTTGCCGAAGCTTCAAGTTAGGCTGAGTGAAGATATACTTGAGGCTCTTGTGATCTGTGAAAATTTCAACCTTACGTTCCAACAAGGGATGTCTCCACGTCATCAAGGCGTGCACAACAGGTGCTAACTCGAGATCGTGCACAGGATAGTTCTTCTCCGGAGGCTTCAGCTGCCTGGAGGTATAAGCAACCACCTTCCTATCTTGCATCAAGACTACACCGAGACCCTGGAGAGAAGCATCCCAAAAGACCTAGTACGGATTGTAATCATCCGGAGAAGCCAATACCGGAGTGGAGATAAGCTTCTCTTTGAGTGTATCGAAAGCCAGTTGACACTCTGGAGACCAAACATACTTGACACCCTTCTGAAGAAGACTAGAGAGCGGACTAGCGATTTTGGAGAAGTTCTCAACGAATCTCCTGCAATATCTGGCAAGACCGAGAAAGCTTCGAAGCTGCTTCACATTCTGCGGAGGTTCCCATTCAACAATGGCTTGAACCTTGGACGGGTCAACCTTAATGCCCTCGGAAGAGATAATATGCCCAAGATAAACCACTTCTTTCAGCCAGAACTTGCACTTGGAAAACTTGGCATACAGCTTGTATTCTCTCAGTTTATCAAGCACCAACCTGAGATGTTTCTCATGTTCTTCCTCATCCTCAGAAAAGACCAGAATGTCATCAAGATAGAGCAAGACAAATTCATTCTTGTATGGTGAGAAAATATAGTTCATCAATCGACAAAAAGTCGGAGGAGCATTAGCCAGACCAAAAGACATGACCGTATACTCATACGAGCCAAAACTAGTCCTGAATGCCGTCTTCGGAATGTCTTCCTCGCGAATGCGAATCTGATGATAGCCCATTCTGAGATCAAGCTTGGAGAATACTTTAGCACCTTTCAACTGTTCGAACAACCCATTTATGTTCGGAAGTGGATATTTGTTCTTGATTGTCTTCTTGTTCAATGGGCGGTAATCGACACACAGCCGGTCCGAACCATCCTTCTTCTTGACAAATAGAACACCACATCCCCACAGAGACGAGCTTGGTCTGATCAAACCCAAACGCTCCTGCTCATCGAGTTGCCTCTTAAGTTTCTTCAATTCTTCTGGACCCAGCTTGTACGGCTGTTTGCACACTGGCTCTATGCCTGGCTCAAGCTCAATGACGAACTCAACTTCACGGTGCGGAGGCATGCCTGGTAGCTCTTCAGGAAACACATCTTGATATTCACAGACTACTGGAACTTGCTCAATAGGATTGATCTCACCCTTTTCATTCAAGGAGAACAAACGGATTGATCTTTTCTCTCTCTAGCAAACTTGATAAGTTTGCTAGTTTGAAGCTAGTTACAAGTCGCGCTCTGATACCAACTTGTCACACCCAAGATGCGACCCTATGCTCAATTTGGCACGAAAGCCTCGTCAGGGATAGAAGCGCATCTCGCCGTGTCGCAAGAATGGATATCATTACAAGTACATGTACTGAAAAAAAGAGATATATAAAGAGAGTTGGCCTACACTTGCCACAAGCTACATCAGAGTCACAACAGTACATTACATAAACATCATGAAGAAGAGCAGGGTCTGACTACGGACGAAGACAAACGAGAAAATGAAACGACGTCCATCCTTGCTATCCTAGGCTGCCAGCCTGGAACCCATCCTAGATCGATGAAGAAGAAGAAGAAGCAACTCCAAATGAACAATCAACGCGCTCGTGTCAAGTATCCTTTACCTGTACCTGCAACTGGCGTTGTAGTAATCTGTGAGCCACAGGGGACTCAGCAATCTCATTTCCAAAGGTATCAAGACTAGCAAAGCTTAATAGGTGAGGCAAGGTTGAGTGCTGAGGTTGCAGCAGCGGCTAAGCATATATTTGGTGGCTAACTTACGAGTAAAAGAAGTAAAAGGGGGAAGATCTATGCATAGCGGACGTGAACTACAGATGATCAAATGAATGATCCTGAACACCTACCTACGTCAGACATAACCCCACCGTGTCCTCGATCGGAGAAGGAACTCACGAAAGAGACAGTCACGGTTACGCACACAGTTGGCATATTTTAATTAAGTTAACTTCAAGTTATCTAGAACCAGTGTTAAACAAAGCTTCCACGTTGCCACATAACCGCGGGCACGGCTTTCCGAAAAGATTTAACCCTGCAGGGGTGCTCCAACTAGTCCATCACAAATTACCACAAGCCGCATAGAAATCCTCAATCACGAAGCTCGCGATCTCGTTGGATTCCCTAGTGGAAAACCTCAACTCTGAGATTACCCAAAGCATCACCAGAATCCCGATGCACAAGATATTCCGTCAAAGGTAAAACTAATCCAGCAAGGCCGCCCGATGTGTCGACGAACCCGATAGGAGTCGCGTACCTTGTTCTCAGGACATGACGGATGGAAAAGCATACAGGTACCAAACCTTGAGTTGCCCCGTGGTGGCCCCGCAGTCTGTCCATTTAGGACCAACACTCATGAGGAGCACTGGCCCGGGGGTTGATTAAATTATCCTCGGGTTAATTACTCCCTATGAAGTTCATTAGTTATTAGGCAAATGTAGTACCAAAGTTGGGCCCTGCCAGACCAGCTTTAATCTAAAACGAATTATCAAGGGGGTCCCCATAACAACCCCGATCGTGTTAGGAGCGCTCATTTACGGAACATAACACCGGTAGCCGAAACTAAGGGGGCAAAGGTGGAACAAAACACCAGGCTAGAAAGGCCGAGCCTTCCACCTTTTACCAAGTATATAGGTGCATTAAATTAAATAGCATTTAAGTATGGTGATATGACAAGGAACCCATGTTCTCACATGGAAGCAACTACTCTTGCAACTAGCAACGCTACAACAGGGTTAAGCAAGCAGTAACATGGCCAATCAGTGGTTTGCTAGGTCAAACAGGTTGAAGGTTATCATGGCATTGTTGAGAGGCTGATATTTAACACATGGTAGGCAACGAGACATAAGCGATAGAAGCGATAAAACTAGCATGGCAATGATAGTAATGGTATCTGGGGAAATGGTCATCTTGCCTGAGATCCCGCTTGGAAGAAGAATAACTTCGAGAAGTCGGCGAACTAACGCAGTCGAACGGGTCCTCACATTCCGACACGCTTGCAGAACTCTATCGAGACGACAAACCGGAAACAAACATCAACACAGATATTCCCCACACGATGCACAACATGATGCACAACCTAATATCATGCATGAACAGATCAATGATGCAAGTGATGGCATGGCAATTCACCTCATGCAAACTCTACACATTAAGAGAAGCTCGATATGCAAAGAGTTGCATATCGACGAAACTCCACGATTAATTATTGGATTCACTTCCGATTATTTACTCGGCAATATTAAATTGTTGTTAACATGGCAAGGGGTGAAGCGGGTGATTCTATCTGGCATCCTAGTCAGTTAACACGCGGGACTTAGAACGGAGCTACGTACAAGAGACATGCAACACAAGATATATGCCATGAATGCGTCATGCATGCGAGTTCATAACACGACGGCAAGAAGAGAAGGAAACATGTGTTGCCACGGCGAGCGAGATGGAACCATGGCGGCAAGACGGAAACGATGCCACGGCAACGTCCCTATCCTGACAACTCGTCGAGATATCGTGCCAACGAATAGGGAGCGCGTGCGGGAACGTCAAATAAAGATGGGGTGATCCCGTATTTTGGGTTCCCATGTGACAGGCACAACATAGAGGGACAACGTGCAACGGGCGACAACTATAGGCGCAAACAAATGATACAACTCATACAACATGCATTCGGTTCACGACACGTCTCATCGGTATACCTTTGACGCGTGCGAATCGGAGGGGATCGGGTCGGAGAAGGAGACCAACGGTCGTCGTGGAAGTCGTGGAAGTAGTCGTACACGGTCTCGTCGATGGTAGTCGTTCGCTCGGCGTCGTGGTTCTCGGGTCTTCAGCGTCGGTAGTCAAACACGGTTACGGGGGTCGTCGCGGATGTCGTGGTACTCGCCGATCTTGTCGGTTCCACGACGGTGGGGATGGTGCACGCGGCGACGCAGGCAGCATCACGAGCAAATGCGAGCGGAGGCCACGGCTACAAGCGGCAGCAACTAATAGCAAGCTACGGCATCTAGCGCTAGCAGCAACACTCGGCACAGCAGCTAGCAACCTAGCCTAGCAGCAGCAACTAAATGCAGCAGCACGCAAGCAAGCAAAGCAAGCTAGCATTAGGCACGGCAAGCACAGGCAGCAGCATCGACAGCAGCAAGAGCAACAACTAATTAGCAGCAAGCAACACGGCGGCTAAGCGACAGCAAACAACATCAGCCACCAGCAGAAGCGGCAACACGACGGCATCATCAGCTAACAGCAGGCGGCGGCAAGCAGCAAGCAGCAGCTACAGCATCGGTGACAGCATGCAATGCAAGCAGCAGCAGGCAGCTAGCAGCGGCAAGCAAGCAGAGCAACAACAGCAAACAGTAAGCAATGGGAGCCAGCATCACGCATCGGCAGCAACCTGGCAAGCAACACAGCATCTAACTAATAGCAGCACGTACAGCAACAACAACTAGCAGGCTACAACATCTGACACAGCAACAGCACACGACAGCGGCTCAGCAGCAGCAAGCTTGGCAGCGGTAGCAGCAAAACGGCACAACAACAGCAGGCAGGTATGAGCATCGGCAGCAGTAGAACAGCCCGCAACATAGGCGGCAGCAACATCACATGGCAGCAGCAAGCAAAACGCAACAGCAGGGGTGCTTGTCGACGAGGCCAGGCAATAGCAGCGGCGACGGAGGAGCTCCATGGCGCGGCGGCTCCGGCAGGGCAAGGCGAACCTCCGGAGGCGCGGGAGGAGGAGGCTCGGCACAGGGCCTCGAG